>NW_026909553.1:17500-28970 GCF_033115175.1 Lepus europaeus | reverse complement strand
TTATTTTAAAAATAAAAATAGGCCTACAGCAACGAACGTGACCGTGACGTGAGCGTACCAAATGTCATGGAACTGTGCGGTTGAACATGTTTCCGACGGGAGTAGATTTCACACGAGCGAGGAAGTTTTCTGGCTTTGTCGAGTGGGGATGTGAGGGATGTGAAAATCTGACAGTGCAGCCATTTGGAGCATCAGAAAAGAAGCACTGTAAATGACTGTGGGTCCTGTGACAAAGAGTGAAAGGAGATTTTTCAACAATCCATACCCCGGGGGCCGGCGCCGGCTCACTAAGCTAATCCTCCATCTGTGGCGCCGGCACACCAGGTTCTAGTCCCGGTCAGTCGGGGTGCCGGATTCTGTCCCGGTCGCCCCTCTTCCAGTCCAGCTCTCTGCTGTGGTGACCCGGGAGTTCAGTGAAGGATGACCCAGGTCCTTGGGCCCGCACTCACGTGGGAGGCCAGGAGGAAGCACCTGGCTCCTGGCTTCGGATCGACATATATATATATATATATATATATATATATACACATTATACATATAATTATATATAATATGTAATAGACAGCATATTATATAATATATATCACATAATATATTATAATATTTGTAATACATTATATATGATACATATATATAATATAATATGATATATACTATATATTATATAATATATGATACATTATCTTTAATATAATATATTTTGTATAATCATATATTATTATATAATATAATATATTTATAATATATAATTATATATAATATAATATGTATGATATATATTTATATGATGTAATGTGATATATTATATTATTATATATTAAATATTCATATATTTTATTCATATTCATATATTTTATTTTACGTGTATTATATATATATATGTATATGTATATACACACGCATACACAGAGGAAGTCGGTTCTGTCCGCATCCTAAAAGAAGTTCACAGAATTACCTAGTCTGTTATAGTGCGGTGACACAAGATTGGTGCTGCTGCTGTACATGGTCACTCGGATGTTTCGTGTGTCACAGAAATTTTGTCAAAGGCAGCGATAGGACAGATGAGCAGCCGTGGGACAGCCACCACTAGTATGTTCCTTCATTTTGGCGGTGTTGTGAGGGAATTTGCAAAGGTGGGCATGTTGTAGAGAGCTGTAGTTTGAAGAGGTGGGGAGTGAAACCAGCAGATGGAAGCAATCTCTCTTTCTGTGTGTTTCTCTCTACCCCCCCCCCCACACACACTTTACCTTTCCGATTCAGAAATAAATAAATAAATGAATCTTAAAAAACTTGAAGAAATAGGCCGGCGCCGCGGCTCACTAGGCTAATCCTCCGCCTTGCGGCGCCGGCACACCGGGTTCTAGTCCCGGTTCAGGCACCGATCCTGTCCCGGTTGCCCCTCTTCCAGGCCAGCTCTCTGCTGTGGCCAGGGAGTGCAGTGGAGGATGGCCCAAGTGCTTGGGCCCTGCACCCCATGGGAGACCAGGAGAAGCACCTGGCTCCTGCCTTCGGATCAGCGCGGTGCGCCGGCTGTAGCGTGCCGGCCGTGGCGGCCATTGGAGGGTGAACCAACGGCAAAGGAAGACCTTTCTCTCTGTCTCTCTCTCTCTGTCTCTCTGTCTCTCTCTCTCTCTCTCTCTCTCACTATCTGCCTGTCAAAAATAAATTTAAAAAAAAAAAACTTGAAGAAATAATGTGTGATGTGTGGTGGGCGTTCGGATCAACGGTTAGAGTTTTCGGCATGGGGTGCTCCCGTTTCATGCAGTGGACATGGGTTCGATTCCTGACTCTCCTCTGATTCAAGCTTTCTGCAGGGGCATGGGCATGCCCTGGGAGGCAGCAGGTGAGGTTTCAAGTACTTGGCTCCCTGACATCTATGTGTGGGGATCGTTAGAAAGCCCCATGGTGAAAAAATAGAGTCAGACGCTATTGGGTGTGAGTGATGGGAACTGTCAGTGCTGCACGCCAGAATCTCCACTGGTGGGGAGCTAGAGTAAAAAATCCAATCCAGGTACTCCAGTGGGAGAGGTGGATCATCTTAATGATTAGTTGAAGATAGTTGAAGATTCCATCCCACAATCCATCACTTTCTTTTCACTTTTTAATGGATTACATACTTATTGGAGAGGCAGCATTACAGAGACAGGGAAGGAGAGAAGGAGGAGGAGGAGAATGAGAGAAGAGAGAGAGAGAGAGAGAGAGAGAGAGAGAGAGAGAGAGAGAGAGAGAGAGAGATGCGAGCATTGTGGGGCATCTGGTTAAGCTGGATCAGTCCTGCCTGGACCAGGTGGCACTCAAACCCATGCTGCTGTGGGATGCCAGCATTGCAGGCAGAGGCTTGAGACCAAGGAACCGCTTCCTAGGCCCCTGAGGTTGCCACTGCCTGCGATGCCAGAGTCCAACTCCCTGCTAATGTGCTTGGGAAGATAGCAAAAGATGGCCTGAGTGCTTGGGCCCCTGCACCTATACGGGAGACCTCGATGAAGTTCCAAGCTCCTGGGTTTGGCCTGGCCCAGCCCAGGCTGTTGTAGTTCCATTTGTGGGAGTGAGCCGACTGTCTCTGTAACTACCTTTCGAGTAAATCAATACATCTTTCTGTGTAAAGAAAAGAAGGAGAACCTGGTTGGTGACAGACATCTTTGAGACTACCGGTTATTTTTAAGCAGGAGGTTTCTGGGAATAAAGCGGATACTGTCGATAGCCCTACCTGGACTCTCTTTGGACAGGTCTCTGTGGATGTGGAGTCGATGGGGAAGGAGGGAGGCAGGTAAGGAAGGAGGGAGGATTCAGTGTGAAATTTCTGCTTCCCTTCGTCTTCACCGGGCCCTCACTCCGCGCGAGCCGAGCCGAGCCGAGCTGAGTCTCTCTTGCCTGAGGCTCGCGCACCACCTAGCGGCCACAGTATTGAACACGGGTTTGGTGAGGCAGAGCTAAGATGGAGTCACAACTTCCAGGGCCAGCGGGCGGTTGGGGGTGGGGGCTTGTTTGGCGCAGGCTGGGTGCGGAGCGCCTTTGGACTTCCTCCTTTGGAAGCTGCTGGCGTGCCTTTGGATGGGGCTGGCCCATCTGAGACTGGAGACTGGGGTCGGTCGGTCTCCCTCCCCACCCCCACCCGCCCCGAGTCTCCCCTTCTTCACCTGGAAAGGTGGAAGAAGAAAGTTGTTTGTTCTGAACGACATCGACCCCGGATTTTGTCCCCATAGGAAACCGTAGACACGACTGCCCTGTGGATTTTCTGACTTGGGTGCCTGGATTCAAAAAGAAAGAAAGAAAGAGAGAGAGAGAGAGAGAGAGAGAGAGAGAGAGAGAGAGAGAGAGAGAAAGAAAGAAAGAAAGAAAGAAAGAAAGAAAGAAAGAAAGAAAGAAAGAAAGAAAACTAGTGTCTGGGTCTTCTTCTCCCTTAAGGAGACTATGGCCCAGACCTGACCTCTAATTTGATCAGGCAACCCCCCTCTCGCCCGTGCTTTGGTTCCCTTGACTGAATTTTTCTCATTGTCCTCCGTGCCTGCGGCTTTGGCTGCCACGTGTAGAGAATGATATCTACCCCAAAAGGAAGGCCTCAAAGGCCGCCTGAGGAGCGATGTTTCTCTGTGATCTACTTCTATCTGTTGCTCCTCATCTTCCCCCCCAGTCCCAGGGGAGCGAGCCTTGGGAGCCAGAAGACTTCTTCTCCCAGGTGGGTTCCAGAGACCTGACATCCCTCCCTGCCCTGGTGTTCCAGGGTGGGTGGTCAAGCTGCAGTCAAAATGTGTGTATGGTGCACTGGTTTATTTTGGTATGTCATTGTGACAGACTCACAGACACACACACACATGCGCGCGCACACACACACGTAGCTCTGAAGGGCTCTCTCCATCTCCACACACACGCATACACGTACACACAGGTCTGACTGGGTGTGTTGTTTCTCTGGAACACTTGGAAGGCCATTTTAGGGGCAGTGCCTTCCCAGGCACAGAGGAGAGTGGATGAGAACTTCTCAGGAGCAAAACCCCTCTTGGAATGGGAGGGTGAGTGGTGCTGCGGTGTCTCTTGGGGTGCGGTGGCTGGCTCTCCCCTGCTTCTTTCTGTGCCTCACCGGAGGGAGCAGAAGCTTCTTGTGGGCTGAGCTGGATCCTGTGTGCCCAGACGCTGCTCACTGTGCAGCCATTTCTGCTCATGTGCTGGGAAGGGGAAGCCAGGCCAGGCTCCTGTCCTGTTTCCCAGAGACCCAGTCTGCTCTCTTCCTCCTCTGACCCCTACCTGCTGATGGGGAGCAGAGTAAAGTGCTCGCTCTCTCTCTCTCCCTCTCCTTGCTCTCTCTGGAAGACTGTCCTCCCTTCTTTCACATCTCTGATCCACTGCCATTCCACCTCCTTTCTGCCCCCAAAAGAGGTCCTTGGCTCCCCTAAGATCTTAGAAGAAAGACAGATAGAGGCCGGCGCCATGGCTCACTAGGCTAATCCTCTGCCTGCGGCGCTGGCACCCTGGGTCCTAGTCCCAGTCGGGGCACTGGATTCTGTCCCGGTTGCTCCTCTTCCAGTCCAGCTCGCTGCTGTGGCCCAGGAGTGCAGTGGAGGATGGCCCAAGTGCTTGGGCCCTGCACCCGTAAGGGAGACCAGGAGAAGCACCTGGCTCCTGGCTTCGGATTGGTGCAGCACGCTGGCCTGGCCGTAGCGGCCATTTGGGGGGGGGGGGTGTGAACCAACGGAAGTAAGACCTTTCTCTCTGTCTCTGTCTCTGTCTCTCTCTCACTGTCTAACTCTGCCTGTCCAAAAAAAAAAAAAAAAAAAAAAAAAAAAAGAAAAAGAAATTTTTTTTCTTATTTTTCTTTTTTTTCTTTTTTGGTTCACCCTCCAATGGCCACCGCGCTGGCTGGCGCACCGCGCTGGTCTGAAGGCAGGAGCCAGATGTTTCTCCTGGCCTATTGAGCCTATTGAGCCGTGGTGCCGGCTAAAAGACAGAAATTTAAAGCTAGCTAGTGGGAGCTAGGCAGCGTTGTGGCACAACAGGTTAAAGACAATGTCAGCGGAAGATGGGCCAAGTAGTTGTGTCCTTGTCACCCACAATGGTGACCCAGATGGAGTTCCTGGCTGCTGGCTTTGGCCTAGCCCAGCCTCAGCTGCTGTGGGCATTTGGGAAATGAATGAGTGGATGGAAGATCTCTCTCTCTCTCTCTCCCTCTCTCTCTCTCCCCCACCACCTCTCCTACCTCTCCTCTCTCCCCCCTCTCTCTATCCTTCTCTTTGTCACTGCATTTCACATAAAAAAGAAAGAAAAATTGCATAAATCAACGTATCTCTCCAAGAAACATAGAAAGCCGGGCAGGTTTGTTGTGCTTCCACCCTGCCTCCCGGTCTTCCAGTGGTGACCCTTCGCATTTCCTTTCAACTCCTGGTGGTGGAAGGAGACACACATCGAGGAGATACTGGGCCATCCTTTATAACAGTACTACCTAGGGAGGGAGGGCGGGCCGTCCCGGCTGGAGACAGTGATTGCATTGAAGAAAGTGAGAGTGTGAGTGTGAGTGTGTGCCTGTGTTCCTGTCTGGCCCAGCTACCAGCTAACGGGAGGCCCTCCCGCTCATCATTGGATGAGATTTCTGGAGAGCCAGGCCTGGAGAAACGTGGCCCAAGGGTGTGTGTGTGTGTGTGTGTGTGTGAGAGAGAGAGAGAGAGAGAGAGAGAGAGAGAGAGAGAGAGAATCTGGAGCTGACTCACGGGCCTGGGACCCAGTGTCATTCCCCATTCACCTTCCTCCCTCGGCCTCCTCTGCCCTGTCCTGCCCTTCATCCCCCCCTTCCTCCCCACCCACCCCCGCCGAGAGAACCAAAGCTCTCTACGGCGATACTCGCGCGCCACCTAGCGACCACAGTATCAGATCGGGCACGGTGGCCGGTGAAAGCCAAAATGGCGCTGGCGACTAAACAGTGTCCTGAGTATCGCGAGGCTTCGGGGTGGAGGCTGCGCAGTGGTTGGGGGCCTGTTTAGCACATGCGCGGTGTGGAGCACAGGCGAGCTTTCTGCTGTGGGGTGGGCGGCGGGGGGGGGGCATTTTTCTCTGGGCTGGGGCGCCGCCGCCGCCGCCGCTGCCGCCGCGCCGCCGCGCTGCCGCGAGAAGGGTGGGGAGCTGGCCGGGGGCGGGGAGCGGGCTGTGACTGGGGGTCGGCTCTTGGGTCCTTGGGCGCCACCCTGGGTGATCTGAGTCCCCTGTGGGTCACCGTTGGCGTCTTTCTTTCTCTTTCTTTCTTTCTTTCTTTCTTTCTTTCTTTCTTTCTTTCTTCCTTCCTTCCTTCCTTCCTTCCTTCCTTCCTTCCTTCCTTCCTTCCTTCTTTTATGTTCTCTTTCTCAGTTTATTCCCTGTTGTCTCTTGCTCTCGTGCTGTTCCCCGCTCGTCCGTGTGTCTGTCCGTCTCCTTCTAGCTTCTTTCTCTTTCTCACGACTTTATTTCTCACTCCCCCTTTGACTTGATATTCTTTGCCCTTTCTTATTTTTTCTTCCCACTTGCTTGCCTTCTCTCTCTCTGTCTCTGTCTCTGTCTCTCTGTCTCTTTCTCTCTCGTCTTTTTAAATCTTCATGCTCTCTCCTCTCTTCCTTATTTTGGTTTCATTTTTGTCTCCCACCTTCCCTCATGTGTTTCCTCTCTTTGTCGTGTCCTCGTGTCCTCACGGTTTTCTTTCTAAACTTCCTCTAAACTTCCATTCCTTCTTTTCCCCATTTTTTACGTTTTCTTTCTCTCTTCTTAGTTTTTGTCTTTCTGTTCGTCCTCCTTTTTTTTTCTTCTTACTCCAATTCTCTCTCTCTCTCTCTCTCTCTCTCTCTCTCTCTCTCTCTCGTGTTCTTTCAATGTTTTCCCCTCTTTTTAATTCTCTCTGCCACTCTCTTGTCTTTTCTTCCTCCTTTCCTTTCCTTCCTTCACCTTTGGGTGGCCAAGTGGACTTTTTAAAGAAGTCTTTAGATTCCCAGGGTCACTGGGAAGAACGCACAGTCCTGAGTGCAACACGATTCTCATCAATTCTTATGTGAATGTGATATCAATACAAAGAGAAGAGGTTCGATGTAGTTCACAGATACAAAAAATAAGAATATGACACACTCCACTCCACTCCACTCCCCCCTCGCCCCCCCCCCCCGTTTTTTAAAACTTCTGTGTAAATAGTGATCTGTGGAGTGTATCCCAGGCAATAGTGAAGCCCATGGATGGCCTCTGCCACAGATGGTGTGCTGCCAGAGGATGAGCCTCCTTCCCGATGCCCCCCTCTCCCTCCCCACACACACC
The DNA here is from genome assembly GCF_033115175.1 of Lepus europaeus. Lineage (NCBI taxonomy): Eukaryota > Metazoa > Chordata > Mammalia > Lagomorpha > Leporidae > Lepus > Lepus europaeus. Next base: position 21,713 of record NW_026909553.1, on the reverse strand, counting down.
CCGTGAGCCAAGAGAAGACGAAGACCCCCTCCCTGGGGGTCTGACAGGCTGACTCCCGGAGCCAGGTGAGGCCAGACCTGTCTTTGGGAGGCACTTCATGCTCTGAGATTTCCAGCCTGCTGAGTCCCAACCCTCGGCTGTGTGGGCACCTATGCCCCACAGCCTTTGTGGTTATGCAGACACCTGCCCCCGACCCCCTCCACACACTCTCTGCCCCCGGGCAGCCGAGAAACACGTTCTGAGCGTCCCCCTGCCGCCTGGATGCATCCAGCTGGCTGTCCCTTGGTTCCTCGGTGTCGGTTGTTGGACTCCACCTGGTGGCCGCCTTGATATGGCTGTCGCGGGCTCCGGAGCCGGCAAGGGATGACAAGTGGCCGAGGAGCCCGAGACAGAGTGTGACAAAGTCCCTAAGCTGCAGGAAGGACTGTCCCTGCCCTGCTGGGACCTGGGGGCCTGATGTATTGGTCGGAGATTGGGCCTGGAGGATGGCAAGTGAGCAGGCGGAGGCTGTGGAGGGAGGCGGGCGTCGCCTCGCGCCTGAACGTGGCTAGACTGGGGTGGCGCTACTGTTGGCGGGTAGACCAGCACACCCTGTCACACTACGTACTGGTAGTGCTGCTGCCACCACTGCCACCAACTGCAGAGACCGACCGGAGATGTCGATCTGTGGGCGGCAGAGGGAAGGGTGCCTTGGCCTGGGACTTTGTTTTTCCTTTTTTTTTTTTTTTTTTTTCTTTCTTCTTTCTTCGAAGTCCTTCTGCACTTGGGCCTAACCCTAATTACTTGCTACTTGCCACTAAGGAAGGTCTGGACTGTTTTGTTTTTTTGTTTTGTTTTGTTTTGTTTTGTTTTGTTTTTTTCCCCAAAGTCCCCCTTCAGGGAGTGATCGAAGGTCGCTTTTTTTTTTTTTTTTTCCCCCTTTGACAGGCAGAGCGGACAGTGAGAGAGAGAGACAGAGAGAAAGGTCCTCCGTTGCCATTGGTTCACCCTCCAATGGCTGCCACGGCCAGTGCGCTGCGGCCGGCGCACCACGCTGATCCGAAGGCAGGAGCCAGGTGCTTCCTTCTGGTCTCCCATGGGGTGCAGGGCCCAAGCACTTGGGCCATCCTCCACTGCACTCCCTGGCCACAGCAGAGAGCTGGCCTGGAAGAGGGGCAACCGGGACAGAATCCGGCGCCCCGACCGGGACTATAACCCGGTGTGCCGGCGCCCCAAGGTGGAGGATTAGCCTATTGAGCCACGGCGCCGGCCCCTGGGTTGCCTTTTGAGGGCCAGAGGCCAGTCTACTGGAGCCCGTGTGTGTGTGAGTTAAGGATGTAGGTGGCGGGTGGCGGGTGGCGGGTGGCGGGTGGCGGGTGGCATGCTCATGTCCCTATTCCCCCTCCCCCACCCCAGGTCGACCAGGTGGCAGAGGAGTGTGCTCTAACAGAGATGGGTGGCATTTTGGGGACAAGTGACCGGGTCCCCAAGCTCAGAGGTGGCTGTGTCCAGTGCATCAGCCCCGTGCCCTCTCGCGTGGACATTTTTATACTTGGAGTTGTGGTTTTGGACCTGCAGGTAAGTGCTGACACGCTGTTCTCTGGTGACTGTCGCCAGAGAGAGGGGACTCCGGACGTGCGTTGGGGACACGGGGACAAAGTGGGCTTCCAGTGGGCTGGTGCTCGACCGTGCTCCTTTCTGAGAGCCACCTGCTTGGGCTCGCGTGGTGGCTTGTGTGCGTTCGTCCCGGTTGTCCCGCGACGGTGATGCCACCTCCGGCCTATGGTGCCCGAGGGCGGTGGGGGTGAGGCGGGCGTCGGGTCCTCTACCCGCGTGCGCTCCTTGCCGCTGGTGAGCCGATCGCCTGGTGGTTGTGACAACCCTCTGACTGAAAGGACCTCGATGAGGGGTGGCTTCATGCCACACGTGTGCGTGTCAGGCGTTCTCCGCTGGGGTTGTCTACCGCCTGCAGTGGGAGGCGGGGGCCGGCGAGGCTGCAGCGGGCCCCACTGGTGGCTGTCCTTGCCGGGTCGTGCCCCCCGCCCTCACTCCACGTGTTAAAACTCCGAGCTGACTGTGACCGATGTGGTGCTGTGGTGCTCTCCTGGGCCGGACCTAAGCTGCTCCAGATGAGGGACGGCCGTTCATGGCGAACGCTGCCGAGCCTCTCGTTCTGGCCTGCGGGCCCCTCGTTCTGCCTTCCCCACCCGTGGGTGGTGTGTGGGTAGCAGGGGTGCGGAAACCGGCCCGACCTCTGCTGTCCCCGTGCTTTTGCGCGCGGGGGGGGTGCTGGGGTCCTGTGACGTGGCGGGCATCCCTCGCTGTCGCCCTGTCGTGGGCTGTGGCTGTGGAGCCTTGACTCCACGCGAGCCTGTGCGGTGCCCCTGGAGCGGTCCAGGTTGTGCCTCAGGTGCCTGAAGCCGAGTGGTGGTGTTGCTCCTGTCCCCCCAGTGCCCTCTCCCGGGTGTCGCTGCTGTGGCTGCCTCTGGCTGCTGCCTGTGCCCCTTGGGAGTGTTGGGGGGGTCGAGGCGGTAAGAGAAGGGGAGACCCGTGCGTGCTTCGCCTCGCTGGAGGGAGGCTGCCGGTGTCGTGCCGTCCCCACGTGTGTGGGGGGTATCGGCTTGGCGGGCGCATGCCTGCGTGCTTGCCACCCCCTGTGGGGTGGTGTGTGCCAGGTGTGTCGAGCGGTCGCGGCGTGGTCCGGCCCGGCTGGACGAGTGCGGGGGCTGGGAAGGGCTGTGGCGAATGGGATTGGTAATGCGCCCAGCCTGCCCTGGCCCTGGCCGCGGATGCTCAAAGTGCCATTTCTTTACCTATACCGCAGACCCCCCCCCCCGCCCCGATTGCGTGGCCTCGGGTGGTGCTCCCTCGGTTTGCCTCCTGCCGGCCCGGCGGGGAGGGGGCAGTTGGAGTGGGGGTGTGGCCCACCTTCGGTGAGGAAAGCCTTCTCTAGCGATCCGAGAGGGGCGTGCCTTCTGATGGGGTACCGTTACCCCCTGGCCGCCGTCCCTCCTGTGCTGAGTGCGTTGGGTGGCGTGCTCCACCCGTGCGCCCCGTTTGCCCCTTCTGTTGGGGGGGGGAAGCGTAGGCGTGCTGGTGGGTCTGCCGGTCCCCGCGGTGGGGACCGGGGCGCTGCTCTTTCGGCCCTAACGGCCGCGGCCCGCGCCTCCCCCCTCCGTGTTGGGGGAGGGTCCCGCCGGGCCGGGCTGGCGGTCCGTCGCTCGTTCGTGTTTGGGGCCGGCGCGCGCGCCCGTGCGTGCGCGTGCCTTCCGTGTCACTCTCCGTGTTTGCCTTGTCGGCCGGGGCTGGGCGGGGGCGCGCGTGGTCTGTCCTGCGCGTCCCCGGGGCTGTGGCGCGAGCGGGCGGCTCCCTGCTTCCCCTGCTCGCCACCCCGGGCTGCGACTGGCCGTCATCGGGGCGGCGGTCGGCACGTGTGTTGGGCTTGGGCCCAGCCCTCTCTTCCCCCTCGGCCGCGTGGTCGCCCCTGGGGAGCGTTCCCTCGGGGTCGCGGCGCTTCCCGGGAACGGGGATCCGGACGGTTGGCTGGGCGGGAGGCGGCGCGAGGGCCGTTCGGCGTGTGCGGTTGTTGGCGACGTCGCGTGGAGGCGCCCCGGCGGCGGGGCTCCCGGGTGCGCGTGGGAGAAGACGCGGAGGGTCGCCGGAGGCGGGCTCCGGTGTCCCTGGCCGTCGCGGGGCCGCCCTGGCGTGTGGCGGTGCGATCCCGTGTCCGTTTCCCCGGCGGGGTCCGGCTTTTGTGGCCCGAGGCGATTCCCGCGTCCTCTCCCTCGCGCCTCCGGTGCCTCGCCCTCCGTGGCCCCGGTGCGGCCCCCACCCCCCCTCGCTGCCTCGGCGGGCTGGGCCGTTCGCCCTCCCCCCCTCCGGGGGAGGGTGGACTCTTTGAAGGCTCTGCTCCCCGCGTGCCTGTGGGGGCTTTGTGGGGTTGGGGTCTGTCCGTGACCGGTGGCGGTGGCGGTGGCCGGTGGTTTTCCCCACGTGAGGACGCGTGTTGGCTGGCAGTGGCTGAGGCACGACGGCCCCCGGTTGGCCGCGTCAGGTGCCGCCTCCCCGTCCCGCGGGACCGCCCTTGCCCTCGGAGGGTGCTGGCGGTGAGATCCCGTGTGTGGTGGTGGGGGTGTGTGTGCTCTGGCGTGACTGGCCGGCTGGACGCGTGGTGAGGCCCTTCCGCCCGCACCGTCGTCGCGTGGGTGGGCCCTGGCCCTTCCCCGTCGCCCTT
>NW_026909553.1:0-5000 GCF_033115175.1 Lepus europaeus | reverse complement strand
GCCCGTGTTGTACCTACTGATATCTAGGAAGGAGCCATGATCATCTGTCACGATCACAGCGAGACTGTGTCTCACGCGTGTCCCTGGCCCAGGCCCCATCCAGCAGATGAGAAATGGCTCTCTCCCGGCTCCCGACCCCCAACCCTGTGTAAGAAGAATCTCCTAAAATAATTAGAAATGGAAATTATGGTCATGTAGAGGGAGGAGATTCAGACACGTGCTGTGGTCTATGGCACGGGACACAACATGAAATGGGGCTGCTTGGGTCTTGTTTTAAAGCACCAGAAGAGGTAATCAGGGTTCAAAAAGGATTATTTGTTTGCTTGTTGTGAGGCAGAGCATCAGAACAGAACAACCTCCATTTGAACATGATTCTCTCTCTCTCTCTCTCTCTCTCTCTCTCTCTCTCTCTCTCTCTCTCTCACACACACACACACACACACACACACACACACACACACTTTTCTACCCAGCCATCTCTCAAGGTATTCGCTTATTCTTTCATTTATATGTGAGGCAGGGCATCACAGAGATCGGTCTTTGGGATCCTTGGGATCTTGCGAATGCTGTGCATATTTCAAAGAAATGAAGTATCCGCGGGGGGGGGGGCCAAAATGCCCTTGTTTAGTTTCGTTTGGGCTCTCTCGCTCTCTCTCTCTCTTACACACTCTTTCTAGCTCTCTCTCTCTCTCTCTCTAACACACACACACACACACACACACACACACTCTTTTCTATCCAGCCATCTATCAAGGTATTCGCTTATTCTTTCATTTATATGTGAGGCAGGGCATCACAGAGATCGATCTTTGGGATCTTGCGAATGCTGTGTGCATATTTCAAAGAAATGAAGTATCCGCCGGAGGGGGGGTGGCCAAAATGCCCTTGTTTAGTTTCATTTGGGCTCTCTCGCTCGCTCTCGCTCTCTCTCTCTCTCTCTCTGTCTGTCTCTCTCGGCAGAACGTCACAAAAAATTCAATTCAAACATGATTATCTATCAATCTACTGCGAGGCAGTGGAACAGGGGAAAAAATCTCCAAACAGTGTTTACTGTGAGGCAGAGCATCACAGAAATCTGAATTCCTACACCACTCGCTAGCTCGATCTATTGCGAGGCAGAATGTCAGAAAAATCTTGATTCGATCATAATTACCTATCCATCTCTCTCTCTCTCTCTCTCTCTCTCTCTCTCTCTCTCTCTCTCTCTCTCTCTCTCTCTCGGTAGAGCATCACAGAAATCTCGATTCATACACCACTATCCATCCACCCTGAGGCAGAACATCAGAAAATTCACCAAACATGATTACTTATTTCTTTAGTGCAAGGCAGAGCATCAGAAAAATCTAAAATTCCTACGCCATTATCTAACTCTTCATTCATTCATTCATTCATTCACTGAAAGGCAGACATCTCAGTTCAAACACGATTATCTATGATCGATCGATCGATCAAAAAAATCACGAATCAAAAGCAATTATTGATTTGTTTATTGTGAAGCGGAGTACCAGAAATGCCATGATTCAAACATGACTATTTCAGGGCTGGTGCTGAACACCAAAAGTGATTGTTGATAGCAAGGCAGAGCATCAGAAATATCCCACACCCACTCATGTCTCTTTCACAGATTTACATTTGCACTTGGGCGACATGGTACTGTATTCCCATCCCACACACATTAGCAGGGAGCTGGATTTCATGGAGTGCAGCCGGGACTCAAACTGCTGCTTTCTCCATCCATAGGGATGCCTATGTCAGGGGTGGGGGTGGTGTGTGCACGACCATGACAAGCCCCAGATGGGACTTTTTTTTTTTTTTCCTTAATCAAGGTTGGTATCACGGATGGACATCTTCCTTATAATCCTAATTTACAGTCATCGATGCCACTGGATGGGGGCCGCGGCGGGGTGTGGTGGGGTGCGGTGGGGCGCGGCGGGGCGGGGCGGGGCGCGGCGGGTGGGAGAAGTCATTTGAACTCAAAATGGAGTCTTTAGTGCCAGAGTGTCAGGAGCCATTTTGAATCTAAAAGGAAGGTCAATAGGTGCAGAAATTGAACACTGGGTGGCGGGTCAGCACCCAGGTCTGCTCAATCGTAGTGATCTTTGGAAAGCTGAAAATGCTAAGGGTGAAAAACACCGGAGTGAGGCAGTTGGGGAGGGGGGTGTCATTATGCCCTGGTGAGTTACGTTTGGGATGCCTGCCGCTTTGAGTTCTGCTTGGCTGCTCTGCTTAACATACAGCTTCCCATGAATAGGTCCTGGGAGCACCTTTTCCTTATATGAAGGGAGAGAGATGACATAGATAGGAGAGCCAGGAACCAGTGGATGAAAACAATCTCCCTCCCTCCCTCCCTCCCTCCCTCCCTCCCTCCCTTCCTTCCAACACGGCTATCTATCTATCTATCTATCTAGAGCATCCGGAAAAAAAATCACAATTCAAAAATGAATGTTGATTTATTTGGAGGCAGAGCATCAAAAAGTACCAATTCAAACTCTGTCATCTATCTATCTATCTATCTATCATGAGGCAGAATGCCCAAAAAAATCACGATTCAAAAATTTTCCTTCCTTCCTTCCTTCCTTCCTTCCTTCCTTCCTTCCTTCCTTCCTTCCTTCCTTCCAAGGCAGAGTACCAGAAAAATCATGCATCTGGACTCAAAATGGAATCTTTCCTACCAGGATAGCGGAGCCCTTTTGAATCTAAAAGGAAGGTCAGTAGGTGCAGAAATTGAACACTACGTGTTCTAAATCAATCAAGCCATCTTAAGAAATAAGTGCCCCACAGTAGGTGGGACTGGACCAGGTCAAGACATTTTAGCAAGAAGTAGGAAGAGCCCACACTCTGATATAAGATGCTAATGTTCCAAGTGGTATTTTATTTATTTATTTTTTAAGTACTTCTCCAGGGTACCTGTCTTCAGAAATTTTTCTTTCATAAGATCTATTTATTAGGTAGGAAGGAAGGAAGGAAGGAAGATTGCTTTTTTTTTTTTTAGTTATGTATTGGAAACAGTTATAGAGAGGCAGAGACAGAGACAGAGACAGAGTCTTCCATCCCCTGGTTCACCTCCAGATGGCTGCAATGGCCGGAGCCATGCTGATCCAAAGCCAGGAGCCAGGAGCTTCTTCCAGGTCACCCACATGGGTGCAGGGGCCCGAGGAGGACTTGGGCCATCTTCTGCTGCCTTCCCACACCATAGCAGAGAGCTGGATCGGCCCCAATACAGCGCAATCTTTATTTTTAAAAAAAATGTTAAAAGATTTATTTATTTGGGGCGGGCGCTGCAGTGCAGCGGGTTAATGCCCTGGCCTGAAGCACCAGCATCACATAGGAGTGCCATCAGATGGAAGACCTCTCTCTGCCTCTCCTCTCTCTGTGTGACTCTGACTTTCAAGTAAATGAAAAACTCTGAAAAAAAAATAGATCTATTTATTTATTTATTTACTTACTTACTTACTTACTTACTTATTTGAAAGAGTTACACAGAGAGAGGAGAGGCAGAGAGAGTGAGAGAGGTCTTTTGTCTGATGGTTCACTCCCCAATTGGCTGCAATGGCTGGAACTGCGCAGATCTGAAGCCAGGAGCCAGGAGCTTCTTCTGGGTCTTGCATGGGGGGGTGTAGGGGCTCAAGGACTCGGGCCATCTTCCACTGCTTTCCCGGGCCATAACATAGAGCTGGATTGGAAGAGGAGCAGCCGGGACTCAAAACTGGCACACATAGGGGATGCTGGCGCTTCAGGCCAAGGCGTTAACCCGCTGCACCGCAGCAGCGCCGGCCCCCAGTGCAATCTTTCTTAAAAAAAAAAAAAAAAAAAAAAAAAAAAGAAAGAAAGAAAGAAAGAAAGAAAGAAAGAAAGAAAGAAAGAAAGAAAAAAAATCTCAAGGGGACTCGGCTCAGCTGTGACTCCGTGATCTGCTAATATGAGATCTATTTCCAGTCCCTCCTCTTCCATTTCCAATCCAGCTCCTTGCTAATTCACCTGGAAAGCCACGGGAAGATTGACCCACTACTTGAACCAGCTGGGAGATGTGGGACAGATGAAACTCCTGGCACCTGCCTCCTGGATTTGCCCTGGCCACCCAGAGCCCATCCAGCAGATGGAAGACCTCTGTTTCTCTCCCAACCCTCAGCCAGTTACCCCATACCTTTTCCACATACATAAGGATAAATTAAATTTAAAAAGAATTGGCTAACTAAGTCTCTGAAAAGGGGGGGGAGGGGGATGGGCTGGCCCTGGGCATAGTAGGTTAAGCATCTGCCAGTGTGTGTGGCTCCATGCTCTGATATGAGATGCTGATGTCCCAAATGGTGTTTTTTTTTTTTTAATTTATTTATTTTTTTGACAGGCAGAGTAGACAGAGAGAGAGAGACAGAGAGAAAGGTCTTCCTTTGCCGTTGGTTCACCCTCCAATGGCCGACGCGGCTGTCGCGTTGTGGCCGGCGCACCGCGCTGATCCGAAGGCAGGAGCCAGGTGCTTCTCCTGGTCTCCCATGGGGTGCAGGGCCCAAGCACTTGGGCCATCCTCCACTGCACTCCCTGGCCACAGCAGAGAGCTGGCCTGGAAGAGGGGCAACCGGGACAGAATCCGGCGCCCCTGGCCGGCGCCGCGGCTCAATAGGCTAATCCTCCGCCTTGCGGCGCCGGCACACCGGGTTCTAGTCCCGGTTCGGGCACCGATCCTGTCCCGGTTGCCCCTCTTCCAGGCCAGCTCTCTGCTGTGGCCAGGGAGTGCAGTGGAGGATGGCCCAAGTGCTTGGGCCCTGCACCCCATGGGAGACCAGGAGAAGCACCTGGCTCCTGCCATCGGATCAGCGCGGTGCGCCGGCCGCAGCGCGCTACCGCGGCGGCCATTGGAGGGTGAACCAACGGCAAAAAGGAAGACCTTTCTCTCTGTCTCTCTCTCACTGTCCACTCTGCCTGTCAAAAATAATAATAATAATAATAATAATAATAATAATAATTAAAAAAAAAAAAAAGAATCCGGCGCCCCGACAGGGACT
>NW_026909552.1:0-29286 GCF_033115175.1 Lepus europaeus | reverse complement strand
GATGCTTCGGGAATGGGGGCTGCCAACTCAGAACCCCCGTTCCCTGTGGCTGCAGCCAGCCAGGGGGCTCCAAGGTCGGGCGCGCCCGCGGGCCTGGGGGGCTTCTTGCCTGTGTGCAGGGCTTCTACGCACAAGGTGGCACCTCATCCCGGCCCAAGGGTGGTGGCAGGAACCCAGGAGGCGCTCGGGGACTCAACAGGGCCCGCCCCTGGGGCCAGGGGTCTGGCAGGCTCCGGGGGCAAATGGACTACGGAAGCCGAGAGGGGCCCGTCCGCGCCAAAACCCAAAACGCGCTGCGGCCTCCAGGGACACAGGGGACACAAGTGGCTGTGTGGCTTGCAGTGCCCGACCAGAGGGAGGGAGGTTGTCTGGCTGCTGAGGCGCAGCCGGTGTCAGCCCTTCGGGGAACTGCCCGTGGATGCTTCGGGAATGGGGGCTGCCAACTCAGAACCCCCGTTCCCTGTGGCTGCAGCCAGCCAGGGGGCTCCAAGGTCGGGCGCGCCCGCCGGCCTGGGGGGCTTCTTGCCTGTGTGCAGGGCTTCTACGCACAAGGTGGCACCTCATCCCGGCCCAAGGGTGGTGGCAGGAACCCAGGAGGCGCTCGGGGACTCAGCAGGGCCCGCCCCTGGGGCCAGGGGTCTGGCAGGCTCCGGGGCAAATGGACTACGGAAGCCGAGAGGGGCCCGTCCGCGCCAAAACCCAAAACGCGCTGCGGCCTCCAGGGACACAGGGGACACAAGTGGCTGTGTGGCTTGCAGTGCCCGACCAGAGGGAGGGAGGTTGTCTGGCTGCTGAGGCGCAGCCGGTGTCAGCCCTTCGGGGAACTGCCCGTGGATGCTTCGGGAATGGGGGCTGCCAACTCAGAACCCCCGTTCCCTGTGGCTGCAGCCAGCCAGGGGGCTCCAGGGTCGGGCGCGCCCGCAGGCCTGGGGGGCTTCTTGCCTGTGTGCAGGGCTTCTACGCACAAGGTGGCACCTCATCCCGGCCCAAGGGTGGTGGCAGGAACCCAGGAGGCGCTCGGGGACTCAGCAGGGCCCGCCCCTGGGGCCAGGGGTCTGGCAGGCTCCGGGGCAAATGGACTACGGAAGCCGAGAGGGGCCCGTCCGCGCCAAAACCCAAAACGCGCAGCGGCCTCCAGGGACACAGGGGACACAAGTGGCTGTGTGGGTGGCAGTGCCCGACCAGAGGGAGGGAGGTTGTCTGGCTGCTGAGGCGCAGCCGGTGTCAGCCCTTCGGGGAACTGCCCGTGGATGCTTCGGGAATGGGGGCTGCCAACTCAGAACCCCCGTTCCCTGTGGCTGCAGCCAGCCAGGGGGCTCCAGGGTCGGGCGCGCCCGCAGGCCTGGGGGGCTTCTTGCCTGTGTGCAGGGCTTCTACGCACAAGGTGGCACCTCATCCCGGCCCAAGGGTGGTGGCAGGAACCCAGGAGGCGCTCGGGGACTCAGCAGGGCCCGCCCCTGGGGCCAGGGGTCTGGCAGGCTCCGGGGGCAAATGGACTACGGAAGCCGAGAGGGGCCCGTCCGCGCCAAAACCCAAAACGCGCTGCGGCCTCCAGGGACACAGGGGACACAAGTGGCTGTGTGGCTTGCAGTGCCCGACCAGAGGGAGGGAGGTTGTCTGGCTGCTGAGGCACAGCCGGTGTCAGCCCTTCGGGGAACTGCCCGTGGATGCTTCGGGAATGGGGGCTGCCAACTCAGAACCCCCGTTCCCTGTGGCTGCAGCCAGCCAGGGGGCTCCAGGGTCGGGCGCGCCCGCGGCCTGGGGGGCTTCTTGCCTGTGTGCAGGGCTTCTACGCACAAGGTGGCACTTCATCCCGGCCCAAGGGTGGTGGCAGGAACCCAGGAGGCGCTCAGGGACTCAGCAGGGCCCGCCCCTGGGGCCAGGGGTCTGGCAGGCTCCGGGGCAAATGGACTACGGAAGCCGAGAGGGGCCCGTCCGCGCCAAAACCCAAAACGCGCTGCGGCCTCCAGGGACACAGGGGACACAAGTGGCTGTGTGGCTTGCAGTGCCCGACCAGAGGGAGGGAGGTTGTCTGGCTGCTGAGGCGCAGCCGGTGTCAGCCCTTCGGGGAACTGCCCGTGGATGCTTCGGGAATGGGGGCTGCCAACTCAGAACCCCCGTTCCCTGTGGCTGCAGCCAGCCAGGGGGCTCCAGGGTCGGGCGCGCCCGCGGGCCTGGGGGGCTTCTTGCCTGTGTGCAGGGCTTCTACGCACAAGGTGGCACCTCATCCCGGCCCAAGGGTGGTGGCAGGAACCCAGGAGGCGCTCGGGGACTCAGCAGGGCCCGCCCCTGGGGCCAGGGGTCTGGCAGGCTCCGGGGCAAATGGACTACGGAAGCCGAGAGGGGCCCGTCCGCGCCAAAACCCAAAACGCGCTGCGGCCTCCAGGGACACAGGGGACACAAGTGGCTGTGTGGCTTGCAGTGCCCGACCAGAGGGAGGGAGGTTGTCTGGCTGCTGAGGCGCAGCCGGTGTCAGCCCTTCGGGGAACTGCCCGTGGATGCTTCGGGAATGGGGGCTGCCAACTCAGAACCCCCGTTCCCTGTGGCTGCAGCCAGCCAGGGGGCTCCAGGGTCGGGCGCGCCCGCGGGCCTGGGGGGCTTCTTGCCTGTGTGCAGGGCTTCTACGCACAAGGTGGCACCACATCCCGGCCCAAGGGTGGTGGCAGGAACCCAGGAGGCGCTCGGGGACTCAGCAGGGCCCGCCCCTGGGGCCAGGGGTCTGGCAGGCTCCGGGGGCAAATGGACTACGGAAGCCGAGAGGGGCCCGTCCGCGCCAAAACCCAAAACGCGCTGCGGCCTCCAGGGACACAGGGGACACAAGTGGCTGTGTGGCTTGCAGTGCCCGACCAGAGGGAGGGAGGTTGTCTGGCTGCTGAGGCGCAGCCGGTGTCAGCCCTTCGGGGAACTGCCCGTGGATGCTTCGGGAATGGGGGCTGCCAACTCAGAACCCCCGTTCCCTGTGGCTGCAGCCAGCCAGGGGGCTCCAGGGTCGGGCGCGCCCGCGGGCCTGGGGGGCTTCTTGCCTGTGTGCAGGGCTTCTACGCACAAGGTGGCACCTCATCCCGGCCCAAGGGTGGTGGCAGGAACCCAGGAGGCGCTCGGGGACTCAACAGGGCCCGCCCCTGGGGCCAGGGGTCTGGCAGGCTCCGGGGGCAAATGGACTACGGAAGCCGAGAGGGGCCCGTCCGAGCCAAAACCCAAAACGCGCTGCGGCCTCCAGGGACACAGGGGACACAAGTGGCTGTGTGGCTTGCAGTGCCCGACCAGAGGGAGGGAGGTTGTCTGGCTGCTGAGGCGCAGCCGGTGTCAGCCCTTCGGGGAACTGCCCGTGGATGCTTTGGGAATGGGGGCTGCCAACTCAGAACCCCCGTTCCCTGTGGCTGCAGCCAGCCAGGGGGGCTCCAGGGTCGGGCGCGCCCGCGGGCCTGGGGGGCTTCTTGCCTGTGTGCAGGGCTTCTACGCACAAGGTGGCACCTCATCCCGGCCCAAGGGTGGTGGCAGGAACCCAGGAGGCGCTCGGGGACTCAGCAGGGCCCGCCCCTGGGGCCAGGGGTCTGGCAGGCTCCGGGGCAAATGGACTACGGAAGCCGAGAGGGGCCCGTCCGCGCCAAAACCCAAAACGCGCTGCGGCCTCCAGGGACACAGGGGACACAAGTGGCTGTGTGGCTTGCAGTGCCCGACCAGAGGGAGGGAGGTTGTCTGGCTGCTGAGGCGCAGCCGGTGTCAGCCCTTCGGGGAACTGCCCGTGGATGCTTCGGGAATGGGGGCTGCCAACTCAGAACCCCCGTTCCCTGTGGCTGCAGCCAGCCAGGGGGCTCCAGGGTCGGGCGCGCCCGCGGGCCTGGGGGGCTTCTTGCCTGTGTGCAGGGCTTCTACGCACAAGGTGGCACCTCATCCCGGCCCAAGGGTGGTGGCAGGAACCCAGGAGGCGCTCGGGGACTCAGCAGGGCCCGCCCCTGGGGCCAGGGGTCTGGCAGGCTCCGGGGGCAAATGGACTACGGAAGCCGAGAGGGGCCCGTCCGCGCCAAAACCCAAAACGCGCTGCGGCCTCCAGGGACACAGGGGACACAAGTGGCTGTGTGGCTTGCAGTGCCCGACCAGAGGGAGGGATGTTGTCTGGCTGCTGAGGCGCAGCCGGTGTCAGCCCTTCGGGGAACTGCCCGTGGATGCTTCGGGAATGGGGGCTGCCAACTCAGAACCCCCGTTCCCTGTGGCTGCAGCCAGCCAGGGGGCTCCAGGGTCGGGCGCGCCCGCGGGCCTGTGGGGCTTCTTGCCTGTGTGCAGGGCTTCTACGCACAAGGTGGCACCTCATCCCGGCCCAAGGGTGGTGGCAGGAACCCAGGAGGCGCTCGGGGACTCAGCAGGGCCCGCCCCTGGGGCCAGGGGTCTGGCAGGCTCCGGGGGCAAATGGACTACGGAAGCCGAGAGGGGCCCGTCCGCGCCAAAACCCAAAACGCGCTGCGGCCTCCAGGGACACAGGGGACACAAGTGGCTGTGTGGCTTGCAGTGCCCGACCAGAGGGAGGGAGGTTGTCTGGCTGCTGAGGCGCAGCCGGTGTCAGCCCTTCGGGGAACTGCCCGTGGATGCTTCGGGAATGGGGGCTGCCAACTCAGAACCCCCGTTCCCTGTGGCTGCAGCCAGCCAGGGGGCTCCAGGGTCGGGCGCGCCCGCGGGCCTGGGGGGCTTCTTGCCTGTGTGCAGGGCTTCTACGCACAAGGTGGCACCTCATCCCGGCCCAAGGGTGGTGGCAGGAACCCAGGAGGCGCTCGGGGACTCAGCAGGGCCCGCCCCTGGGGCCAGGGGTCTGGCAGGCTCCGGGGCAAATGGACTACGGAAGCCGAGAGGGGCCCGTCCGCGCCAAAACCCAAAACGCGCTGCGGCCTCCAGGGACACAGGGGACACAAGTGGCTGTGTGGCTTGCAGTGCCCGACCAGAGGGAGGGAGGTTGTCTGGCTGCTGAGGCGCAGCCGGTGTCAGCCCTTCGGGGAACTGCCCGTGGATGCTTCGGGAATGGGGGCTGCCAACTCAGAACCCCCGTTCCCTGTGGCTGCAGCCAGCCAGGGGGCTCCAGGGTCGGGCGCGCCCGCGGGCCTGGGGGGCTTCTTGCCTGTGTGCAGGGCTTCTACGCACAAGGTGGCACCTCATCCCGGCCCAAGGGTGGTGGCAGGAACCCAGGAGGCGCTCGGAAACTCAGCAGGGCCCGCCCCTGGGGCCAGGGGTCTGGCAGGCTCCGGGGCAAATGGACTACGGAAGCCGAGAGGGGCCCGTCCGCGCCAAAACCCAAAACGCGGTGCGGCCTCCAGGGACACAGGGGACACAAGTGGCTGTGTGGCTTGCAGTGCCCGAGCAGAGGGAGGGAGGTTGTCTGGCTGCTGAGGCGCAGCCGGTGTCAGCCCTTCGGGGAACTGCCCGTGGATGCTTCGGGAATGGGGGCTGCCAACTCAGAACCCCCATTCCCTGTGGCTGCAGCCAGCCAGGGGGCTCCAGGGTCGGGCGCGCCCGCGGGCCTGGGGGGCTTCTTGCCTGTGTGCAGGGCTTCTACGCACAAGGTGGCACCTCATCCCGGCCCAAGGGTGGTGGCAGGAACCCAGGAGGCGCTCGGGAACTCAGCAGGGCCCGCCCCTGGGGCCAGGGGTCTGGCAGGCTCCGGGGCAAATGGACTACGGAAGCCGAGAGGGGCCTGTCCGCGCCAAAACCCAAAACGTGCTGCGGCCTCCAGGGACACAGGGGACACAAGTGGCTGTGTGGCTTGCAGTGCCCGACCAGAGGGAGGGAGGTTGTCTGGCTGCTGAGGCGCAGCCGGTGTCAGCCCTTCGGGGAACTGCCCGTGGATGCTTCGGGAATGGGAGCTGCCAACTCAGAACCCCCGTTCCCTGTGGCTGCAGCCAGCCAGGGGGCTCCAGGGTCGGGCACGCCCGCGGGCCTGGGCGGCTTCTTGCCTGTGTGCAGGGCTTCTACGCACAAGGTGGCACCTCATCCCGGCCCAAGGGTGGCGGCAGGAACCCAGGAGGCGCTCGGGGACTCAGCAGGGCCCGCCCCTGGGGCCAGGGGTCTGGCAGGCTCCGGGGCAAATGGACTACGGAAGCCGAGAGGGGCCCGTCCGCGCCAAAACCCAAAACGCACTGTGGCCTCCAGGGACACAGGGGACACAAGTGGCTGTGTGGCTTGCAGTGCCCGACCAGAGGGAGGATGGTTGTCTGGCTGCTGAGGCGCAGCCGGTGTCAGCCCTTCGGGGAACTGCCCGTGGATGCTTCGGGAATGGGGGCTGCCAACTCAGAACCCCCGTTCCCTGTGGCTGCAGCCAGCCAGTGGGCTCCAGGGTCGGGCGCGCCCGCGGGCCTGGGGGGCTTCTTGCCTGTGTGCAGGGCTTCTACGCACAAGGTGGCACCTCATCCCGGCCCAAGGGTGGTGGCAGGAACCCAGGAGGCGCTCGGGGACTCAGCAGGGCCCGCCCCTGGGGACAGGGGTCTGGCAAGCTCCGGGGGCAAATGGACTACGGAAGATGAGAGGGGCCCGTCCGCGCCAAAACCCAAAACGCGCTGCGGCCTCCAGGGACACAGGGGACACAAGTGGCTGTGTGGCTTGCAGTGCCCGACCAGAGGGAGGGAGGTTGTCTGGCTGCTGAGGCGCAGCCGGTGTCAGCCCTTCGGGGAACTGCCCGTGGATGCTTCGGGAATGGGGGCTGCCAACTCAGAACCCCCATTCCCTGTGGCTGCAGCCAGCCAGGGGGCTCCAGGGTAGGGCGCGCCCGCGGGCCTGGGGAGCTTCTTGCCTGTGTGCAGGGCTTCTACGCACAAGGTGGCACCTCATCCCGGCCCAAGGGTGGTGGCAGGAACCAAGGAGGCGCTCGGGAACTCAGCAGGGCCCGCCCCTGGGGCCAGGGGTCTGGCAGGCTCCGGGGCAAATGGACTACGGAAGCCGAGAGGGGCCCGTCCGCGCCAAAACCAAAAACGCGCTGCGGCCTCCAGGGACACAGGGGACACAAGTGGCTGTGTGGCTTGCAGTGCCCGACCAGAGGGAGGGAGGTTGTCTGGCTGCTGAGGCGCAGCCGGTGTCAGCCCTTCGGGGAACTGCCCGTGGATGCTTCGGGAATGGGGGCTGCCAACTCAGAACCCCCGTTCCCTGTGGCTGCAGCCAGCCAGGGGGCTCCAGGGTCGGGCGCACCCGCGGGCCTGGGGGGCTTCTTGCCTGTGTGCAGGGCTTCTACGCACAAGGTGGCACCTCATCCCGGCCCAAGGGTGGTGGCAGGAACCCAGGAGGCGCTCGGGGACTCAGCAGGGCCCGCCCCTGGGGCCAGGGGTCTGGCAGGCTCCGGGGGCAAATGGACTACGGAAGCCGAGAGGGGCCCGTCCGCGCCAAAACCCAAAACGCGCTGCGGCCTCCAGGGACACAGGGGACACAAGTGGCTGTGTGGCTTGCAGTGCCCGACCAGAGGGAGGGATGTTGTCTGGCTGCTGAGGCGCAGCCGGTGTCAGCCCTTCGGGGAACTGCCCGTGGATGCTTCGGGAATGGGGGCTGCCAAATCATAACCCCCGTTCCCTATGGCTGCAGCCAGCCAGGGGGCTCCAGGGTCGGGCGCGCCCGCGGGCCTGGGGGGCTTCTTGCCTGTGTGCAGGGCTTCTACGCACAAGGTGGCACCTCATCCCGGCCCAAGGGTGGTGGCAGGAACCCAGGAGGCGCTCGGGGACTCAGCAGTGCCCGCCCCTGGGGCCAGGGGTCTGGCAGGCTCCGGGGGCAAATGGACTACGGAAGCCGAGAGGGGCCCGTCTGCGCCAAAACCCAAAACGCGCTGCGGCCTCCAGGGACACAGGGGACACAAGTGGCTGTGTGGCTTGCAGTGCCCGACCAGAGGGAGGGAGGTTGTCTGGCTGCTGAGGCGCAGCCGGTGTCAGCCCTTCGGGGAACTGCCCGTGGATGCTTCGGGAATGGGGGCTGCCAACTCAGAACCCCCGTTCCCTGTGGCTGCAGCCAGCCAGGGGGCTCCAGGGTCGGGCGCGCCCGCGGGCCTGGGGGGCTTCTTGCCTGTGTGCAGGGCTTCTACGCACAAGGTGGCACCTCATCCCGGCCCAAGGGTGGTGGCAGGAACCCAGGAGGCGCTCGGGGACTCAGCAGGGCCCGCCCCTGGGGCCAGGGGTCTGGCAGGCTCCGGGGGCAAATGGACTACGGAAGCCGAGAGGGGCCCGTCCGCGCCAAAACCCAAAACGCGCTGCGGCCTCCAGGGACACAGGGGACACAAGTGGCTGTGTGGCTTGCAGTGCCCGACCAGAGGGAGGGAGGTTGTCTGGCTGCTGAGGCGCAGCCGGTGTCAGCCCTTCGGGGAACTGCCCGTGGATGCTTCGGGAATGGGGGCTGCCAACTCAGAACCCCCGTTCCCTGTGGCTGCAGCCAGCCAGGGGGCTCCAGGGTCGGGCGCGCCCGCGGGCCTGGGGGGCTTCTTGCCTGTGTGCAGGGCTTCTACGCACAAGGTGGCACCTCATCCCGGCCCAAGGGTGGTGGCAGGAACCCAGGAGGCGCTCGGGGACTCAGCAGGGCCCGCCCCTGGGGCCAGGGGTCTGGCAGGCTCCGGGGGCAAATCGACTACGGAAGCCGAGAGGGGCCCGTCCGCGCCAAAACACCAAACGCGCTGCGGCCTCCAGGGACACAGGGGACACAAGTGGCTGTGTGGCTTGCAGTGCCCGAGCAGAGGGAGGGAGGTTGTCTGGCTGCTGAGGCGCAGCCGGTGTCAGCCCTTCGGGGAACTGCCCGTGGATGCTTCGGGAATGGGGGCTGCCAACTCAGAACCCCCATTCCCTGTGGCTGCAGCCAGCCAGGGGGCTCAGGGTCGGGCGCGCCCGCGGGCCTGGGGGGCTTCTTGCCTGTGTGCAGGGCTTCTACGCACAAGGTGGCACCTCATCCCGGCCCAAGGGTGGTGGCAGGAACCCAGGAGGCGCTCGGGAACTCAGCAGGGCCCGCCCCTGGGGCCAGGGGTCTGGCAGGCTCCGGGGCAAATGGACTACGGAAGCCGAGAGGGGCCCGTCCGCGCCAAAACCCAAAACGCGCTGCGGCCTCCAGGGACACAGGGGACACAAGTGGCTGTGTGGCTTGCAGTGCCCGACCAGAGGGAGGGAGGTTGTCTGGCTGCTGAGGCGCAGCCGGTGTCAGCCCTTCGGGGAACTGCCCGTGGATGCTTCGGGAATGGGGGCTGCCAACTCAGAACCCCGTTCCCTGTGGCTGCAGCCAGCCAGGGGGCTCCAGGGTCGGGCGCGCCCGCGGGCCTGGGGGGCTTCTTGCCTGTGTGCAGGGCTTCTACGCACAAGGTGGCACCTCATCCCGGCCCAAGGGTGGTGGCAGGAACCCAGGAGGCGCTCGGGGACTCAGCAGGGCCCGCCCCTGGGGCCAGGGGTCTGGCAGGCTCCGGGGCAAATGGACTACGGAAGCCGAGAGGGGCCCGTCCGCGCCAAAACCCAAAACGCGCTGCGGCCTCCAGGGACACAGGGGACACAAGTGGCTGTGTGGCTTGCAGTGCCCGACCAGAGGGAGGGAGGTTGTCTGGCTGCTGAGGCGCAGCCGGTGTCAGCCCTTCGGGGAACTGCCCGTGGATGCTTCGGGAATGGGGGCTGCCAACTCAGAACCCCCGTTCCCTGTGGCTGCAGCCAGCCAGGGGTATCCAGGGTCGGGCGCGCCCGCGGGCCTGGGGGGCTTCTTGCCTGTGTGCAGGGCTTCTACGCACAAGGTGGCACCTCATCCCGGCCCAAGGGTGGTGGCAGGAACCCAGGAGGCGCTCGGGGACTCAGCAGGGCCCGCCCCTGGGGCCAGGGGTCTGGCAGGCTCCGGGGGCAAATGGACTACGGAAGCCGAGAGGGGCCCGTCCGCGCCAAAACCCAAAACGCGCTGCGGCCTCCAGGGACACAGGGGACACAAGTGGCTGTGTGGCTTGCAGTGCCCGACCAGAGGGAGGGAGGTTGTCTGGCTGCTGAGGCGCAGCCGGTGTCAGCCCATCGGGGAACTGCCCGTGGATGCTTCGGGAATGGGGGCTGCCAACTCAGAACCCCCGTTCCCTGTGGCTGCAGCCAGCCAGGGGGCTCCAGGGTCGGGCGCGCCCGCGGGCCTGGGGGGCTTCTTGCCTGTGTGCAGGGCTTCTACGCACAAGGTGGCACCTCATCCCGGCCCAAGGTTGGTGGCAGGAACCCAGGAGGCGCTCGGGGACTCAGCAGGGCCCGCCCCTGGGGCCAGGGGTCTGGCAGGCTCCGGGGCAAATGGACTACGGAAGACGAGAGGGGCCCGTCCGCGCCAAAACCCAAAACGCGCTGCGGCCTCCAGGGACACAGGGGACACAAGTGGCTGTGTGGCTTGCAGTGCCCGACCAGAGGGAGGGAGGTTGTCTGGCTGCTGAGGCGCAGCCGGTGTCAGCCCTTCAGGGAACTGCCCGTGGATGCTTCGGGAATGGGGGCTGCCAACTCAGAACCCCCGTTCCCTGTGGCTGCAGCCAGCCAGGGGGCTCCAGGGTCGGGCGCGCCCGCGGGCCTTGGGGGCTTCTTGCCTGTGTGCAGGGCTTCTACGCACAAGGTGGCACCTCATCCCGGCCCAAGGGTGGTGGCAGGAACCCAGGAGGCGCTCGGGGACTCAGCAGGGCCCGCCCCTGGGGCCAGGGGTCTGGCAGGCTCCGGGGGCAAATGGACTACGGAAGCCGAGAGGGGCCCGTCCGCGCCAAAACCCAAAACGCGCTGCGGCCTCCAGGGATACAGGGGACACAAGTGGCTGTGTGGCTTGCAGTGCCCGACCAGAGGGAGGGATGTTGTCTGTCTGCTGAGGCGCAGCCGGTGTCAGCCCTTCGGGCACTGCCCGTGGATGCTTCGGGAATGGGGGCTGCCAACTCAGAACCCCCGTTCCCTGTGGCTGCAGCCAGCCAGGGGGCTCCAGGGTCGGGCGCGCCCGCGGGCCTGGGGGGCTTCTTGCCTGTGTGCAGGGCTTCTACGCACAAGGTGGCACCTCATCCCGGCCCAAGGGTGGTGGCAGGAACCCAGGAGGCGCTCGGGGACTCAGCAGGGCCCGCCCCTGGGGCCAGGGGTCTGGCAGGCTCCGGGGCAAATGGACTACGGAAGCCGAGAGGGGCCCGTCCGCGCCAAAACCCAAAACGCGCTGCGGCCTCCAGGGACACAGGGGACACAAGTGGCTGTGTGGCTTGCAGTGCCCGACCAGAGGGAGGGAGGTTGTCTGGCTGCTGAGGCGCAGCCAGTGTCAGCCCTTCGGGGAAATGCCCGTGGATGCTTCGGGAATGGGGGCTGCCAACTCAGAACCCCCGTTCCCTGTGGCTGCAGCCAGCCAGGGGGCTCCAGGGTCGGGCGCGACCGTGGGCCTGGGGGGCTTCTTGCCTGTGTGCAGGGCTTCTACGCACAAGGTGGCACCTCATCCCGGCCCAAGGGTGGTGGCAGGAACCCAGGAGGCGCTAGGGGACTCAGCAGGGCCCGCCCCTGCGGCCAGGGGTCTGGCAGGCTCCGGGGCAAATGGACTACGGAAGCCGAGAGGGGCCCGTCCGCGCCAAAACCCAAAACGCGCTGCGGCCTCCAGGGACACAGGGGACACAAGTGGCTGTGTGGCTTGCAGTGCCCGAGCAGAGGGAGGGAGGTTGTCTGGCTGCTGAGGCGCAGCCGGTGTCAGCCCTTCGGGGAACTGCCCGTGGATGCTTCGGGAATGGGGGCTGCCAACTCAGAACCCCCGTTCCCTGTGGCTGCAGCCAGCCAGGGGGCTCCAGGGTCGGGCGCGCCCGCGGGCCTGGGGGGCTTCTTGCCTGTGTGCAGGGCTTCTACGCACAAGGTGGCACCTCATCCCGGCCCAAGGGTGGTGGCAGGAACCCAGGAGGCGCTCGGGGACTCAGCAGGGCCCGCCCCTGGGGCCAGGGGTCTGGCAGGCTCCGGGGCAAATGGACTACGGAAGCCGAGAGGGGCCCGTCCGCGCCAAAACCCAAAACGCGCTGCGGCCTCCAGGGACACAGGGGACACAAGTGGCTGTGTGGCTTGCAGTGCCCGACCAGAGGGAGGGAGGTTGTCTGGCTGCTGAGGCGCAGCCGGTGTCAGCCCTTCGGGGAACTGCCCGTGGATGCTTCGGGAATGGGGGCTGCCAACTCAGAACCCCCGTTCCCTGTGGCTGCAGCCAGCCAGGGGGCTCCAGGGTCGGGCGCGCCCGCGGGCCTGGGGGGCTTCTTGCCTGTGTGCAGGGCTTCTACGCACAAGGTGGCACCTCATCCCGGCCCAAGGGTGGTGGCAGGAACCCAGGAGGCGCTCGGGGACTCAGCAGGGCCCGCCCCTGGGGCCAGGGGTCTGGCAGGCTCCGGGGGCAAATGGACTACGGAAGCCGAGAGGGGCCCGTCCGCGCCAAAACCCAAAACGCGCTGCGGCCTCCAGGGATACAGGGGACACAAGTGGCTGTGTGGCTTGCAGTGCCCGACCAGAGGGAGGGATGTTGTCTGGCTGCTGAGGCGCAGCCGGTGTCAGCCCTTCGGGGAACTGCCCGTGGATGCTTCGGGAATGGGGGCTGCCAACTCAGAACCCCCGTTCCCTGTGGCTGCAGCCAGCCAGGGGGCTCCAGGGTCGGGCGCGCCCGCGGGCCTGGGGGTCTTCTTGCCTGTGTGCAGGGCTTCTACGCACAAGGTGGCACCTCATCCCGGCCCAAGGGTGGTGGCAGGAACCCAGGAGGCGCTCGGGGACTCAGCAGGGCCCGCCCCTGGGGCCAGGGGTCTGGCAGGCTCCGGGGCAAATGGACTACGGAAGCCGAGAGGGGCCCGTCCGCGCCAAAACCCAAAACGCGCTGCGGCCTCCAGGGACACAGGGGACACAAGTGGCTGTGTGGCTTGCAGTGCCCGACCAGAGGGAGGGAGGTTGTCTGGCTGCTGAGGCGCAGCCGGTGTCAGCCCTTCGGGGAACTGCCCGTGGATGCTTCGGGAATGGGGGCTGCCAACTCAGAACCCCCGTTCCCTGTGGCTGCAGCCAGCCAGGGGGCTCCAGGGTCGGGCGCGCCCGCGGGCCTGGGGGGCTTCTTGCCTGTGTGCAGGGCTTCTACGCACAAGGTGGCACCTCATCCCGGCCCAAGGGTGGTGGCAGGAACCCAGGAGGCGCTAGGGGACTCAGCAGGGCCCGCCCCTGCGGCCAGGGGTCTGGCAGGCTCCGGGGCAAATGGACTACGGAAGCCGAGAGGGGCCCGTCCGCGCCAAAACCCAAAACGCGCTGCGGCCTCCAGGGACACAGGGGACACAAGTGGCTGTGTGGCTTGCAGTGCCCGAGCAGAGGGGGGGAGGTTGTCTGGCTGCTGAGGCGCAGCCGGTGTCAGCCCTTCGGGGAACTGCCCGTGGATGCTTCGGGAATGGGGGCTGCCAACTCAGAACCCCCGTTCCCTGTGGCTGCAGCCAGCCAGGGGGCTCCAGTGTCGGGCGCGCCCGCGGGCCTGGGGGGCTTCTTGCCTGTGTGCAGGGCTTCTACGCACAAGGTGGCACCTCATCCCGGCCCAAGGGTGGTGGCAGGAACCCAGGAGGCGCTCGGGGACTCAGCAGGGCCCGCCCCTGGGGCCAGGGGTCTGGCAGGCTCCGGGGGCAAATGGACTACGGAAGCCGAGAGGGGCCCGTCCGCGCCAAAACACCAAACGCGCTGCGGCCTCCAGGGACACAGGGGACACAAGTGGCTGTGTGGCTTGCAGTGCCCGACCAGAGGGAGGGAGGTTGTCTGGCTGCTGAGGCGCAGCCGGTGTCAGCCCTTCGGGGAACTGCCCGTGGATGCTTCGGGAATGGGGCCTGCCAACTCAGAACCCCCATTCCCTGTGGCTGCAGCCAGCCAGGGGGCTCCAGGGTCGGGCGCGCCCGCGGGCCTGGGGGGCTTCTTGCCTGTGTGCAGGGCTTCTACGCACAAGGTGGCACCTCATCCCGGCCCAAGGGTGGTGGCAGGAACCCAGGAGGCGCTCGGGAACTCAGCAGGGCCCGCCCCTGCGGCCAGGGGTCTGGCAGGCTCCGGGGGCAAATGGACTACGGAAGCCGAGAGGGGCCCGTCCGCGCCAAAACCCAAAACGCGCTGCGGCCTCCAGGGACACAGGGGACACAAGTGGCTGTGTGGCTTGCAGTGCCCGACCAGAGGGAGGGAGGTTGTCTGGCTGCTGAGGCGCAGCCGGTGTCAGCCCTTCGGGGAACTGCCCGTGGATGCTTCGGGAATGGGGGCTGCCAACTCAGAACCCCCGTTCCCTGTGGCTGCAGCCAGCCAGGGGGCTCCAGGGTCGGGCGCGCCCGCGGGCCTGGGGGGCTTCTTGCCTGTGTGCAGGGCTTCTACGCACAAGGTGGCACCTCATCCCGGCCCAAGGGTGGTGGCAGGAACCCAGGAGGCGCTCGGGGACTCAGCAGGGCCCGCCCCTGGGGCCAGGGGTCTGGCAGGCTCCGGGGGCAAATGGACTACGGAAGCCGAGAGGGGCCCGTCCGCGCCAAAACCCAAAACGCGCTGCGGCCTCCAGGGACACAGGGGACACAAGTGGCTGTGTGGTTTGCAGTGCCCGACCAGAGGGAGGGAGGTTGTCTGGCTGCTGAGGCGCAGCCGGTGTCAGCCCTTCGGGGAACTGCCCGTGGATGCTTCGGGAATGGGGGCTGCCAACTCAGAACCCCCGTTCCCTGTGGCTGCAGCCAGCCAGGGGGCTCCAGGGTCGGGCGCGCCCGCGGGCCTGGGGGGCTTCTTGCCTGTGTGCAGGGCTTCTACGCACAAGGTGGCACCTCATCCCGGCCCAAGGGTGGTGGCAGGAACCCAGGAGGCGCTCGGGGACTCAGCAGGGCCCGCCCCTGGGGCCAGGGGTCTGGCAGGCTCCGGGGGCAAATGGACTACGGAAGCCGAGAGGGGCCCGTCCGCGCCAAAACCCAAAACGCGCTGCGGCCTCCAGGGACACAGGGGACACAAGTGGCTGTGTGGCTTGCAGTGCCCGACCAGAGGGAGGGAGGTTGTCTGGCTGCTGAGGCGCAGCCGGTGTCAGCCCTTCGGGAACTGCCCGTGGATGCTTCGGGAATGGGGGCTGCCAACTCAGAACCCCCGTTCCCTGTGGCTGCAGCCAGCCAGGGGGCTCCAGGGTCGGGCGCGCCCGCGGGCCTGGGGGGCTTCTTGCCTGTGTGCAGGGCTTCTACGCACAAGGTGGCACCTCATCCCGGCCCAAGGGTGGTGGCAGGAACCCAGGAGGCGCTCGGGGACTCAGCAGGGCCCGCCCCTGGGGCCAGGGGTCTGGCAGGCTCCGGGGGCAAATGGACTACGGAAGCCGAGAGGGGCCCGTCCGCGCCAAAACCCAAAACGCGCTGCGGCCTCCAGGGACACAGGGGACACAAGTGGCTGTGTGGCTTGCAGTGCCCGACCAGAGGGAGGGAGGTTGTCTGGCTGCTGAGGCGCAGCCGGTGTCAGCCCTTCGGGGAACTGCCCGTGGATGCTTTGGGAATGGGGGCTGCCAACTCAGAACCCCCGTTCCCTAGGCTGCAGCCAGCCAGGGGGCTCCAGGGTCGGGCGCGCCCGCGGGCCTGGGGGGCTTCTTGCCTGTGTGCAGGGCTTCTACGCACAAGGTGGCACCTCATCCCGGCCCAAGGGTGGTGGCAGGAACCCAGGAGGCGCTCGGGGACTCAGCAGGGCCCGCCCCTGGGGCCAGGGGTCTGGCAGGCTCCGGGGCAAATGGACTACGGAAGCCGAGAGGGGCCCGTCCGCGCCAAAACCCAAAACGCGCTGCGGCCTCCAGGGACACAGGGGACACAAGTGGCTGTGTGGCTTGCAGTGCCCGACCAGAGGGAGGGAGGTTGTCTGGCTGCTGAGGCGCAGCCGGTGTCAGCCCTTCGGGGAACTGCCCGTGGATGCTTCGGGAATGGGGGCTGCCAACTCAGAAACCCCGTTCCCTGTGGCTGCAGCCAGCCAGGGGGCTCCAGGGTCGGGCGCGCCCGTGGGCCTGGGGGGCTTCTTGCCTGTGTGCAGGGCTTCTACGCACAAGGTGGCACCACATCCCGGACCAAGGGTGGTGGCAGGAACCCAGGAGGCGCTCGGGGACTCAGCAGGGCCCGCCCCTGGGGCCAGAGGTCTGGCAGGCTACAGGGCAAATGGACTACGGAAGCCGAGAGGGGCCCGTCCGCGCCAAAACCCAAAACGCGCTGCGGCCTCCAGGGACACAGGGGACAAAAGTGGCTGTGTGGCTTGCAGTGCCCGACCAGAGGGAGGATGGTTGTCTGGCTGCTGAGGCGCAGCCGGTGTCAGCCCTTCGGGGAACTGCCCGTGGATGCTTCGGGAATGGGGGCTGCCAACTCAGAACCCCCGTTCCCTGTGGCTGCAGCCAGCCAGGGGGCTCCAGGGTAGGGCGCGCCCGCGGGCCTGGGGAGCTTCTTGCCTGTGTGCAGGGCTTCTACGCACAAGGTGGCACCTCATCCCGGCCCAAGGGTGGTGGCAGGAACCCAGGAGGCGCTCGGGGACTCAGCAGGGCCCGCCCCTGGGGCCAGGGGTCTGGCAGGCTCCGGGGGCAAATGGACTACGGAAGCCGAGAGGGGCCCGTCCGCGCCAAAACCCAAAACGCGCTGCGGCCTCCAGGGACACAGGGGACACAAGTGGCTGTGTGGCTTGCAGTGCCCGACCAGAGGGAGGGAGGTTGTCTGGCTGCTGAGGCGCAGCCGGTGTCAGCCCTTCGGGGAACTGCCCGTGGATGCTTCGGGAATGGGGGCTGCCAACTCAGAACCCCCGTTCCCTGTGGCTGCAGCCAGCCAGGGGGCTCCAGGGTCGGGCGCGCCCACGGGCCTGGGGGGCTTCTTGCCTGTGTGCAGGGCTTCTACGCACAAGGTGGCACCTCATCCCGGCCCAAGGGTGGTGGCAGGAACCCAGGAGGCGCTCGGGGACTCAGCAGGGCCCGCCCCTGGGGCCAGGGGTCTGGCAGGCTCCGGGGGCAAATGGACTACGGAAGACGAGAGGGGCCCGTCCGCGCCAAAACCCAAAACGCGCTGCGGCCTCCAGGGACACAGGGGACACAAGTGGCTGTGTGGCTTGCAGTGCCCGACCAGAGGGAGGGAGGTTGTCTGGCTGCTGAGGCGCAGCCGGTGTCAGCCCTTCGGGGAACTGCCCGTGGATGCTTCGGGAATGGGGGCTGCCAACTCAGAACCCCCGTTCCCTGTGGCTGCAGCCAGCCAGGGGGCTCCAGGGTCGGGCGCGCCCGCGGGCCTGGGGGGCTTCTTGCCTGTGTGCAGGGCTTCTACGCACAAGGTGGCACCTCATCCCGGCCCAAGGGTGGTGGCGGGAACCCAGGAGGCGCTCGGGGACTCAGCAAGGCCCGTCCCTGGGGCCAGGGGTCTGGCAGGCTCCGGGGCAAATGGACTACGGAAGCCGAGAGGGGCCCGTCCGCGCCAAAACCCAAAATGCGCTGCGGCCTCCAGGGACACAGGGGACACAAGTGGCTGTGTGGCTTACAGTGCCCGACCAGAGGGAGGGAGGTTGTCTGGCTGCTGAGGCGCAGCCGGTGTCAGCCCTTCGGGGAACTGCCCGTGGATGCTTCGGGAATGGGGGCTGCCAACTCAGAACCCCCGTTCCCTGTGGCTGCAGCCAGCCAGGGGGCTCCAGGGTCAGGCGCGCCCGCGGGCCTGGGGGGCTTCTTGCCTGTGTGCAGGGCTTCTACGCACAAGGTGGCACCTCATCCCGGCCCAAGGGTGGTGGCAGGAACCCAGGAGGCGCTCGGGAACTCAGCAGGGCCCGCCCCTGGGGCCAGGGGTCTGGCAGGCTCCGGGGCAAATGGACTACGGAAACCGAGAGGGGCCCGTCCACGCCAACACCCAAAACGCGCTGCGGCCTCCAGGGACACAGGGGACACAAGTGGGTGTGTGGCTTGCAGTGCCCGACCAGAGGGAGGGAGGTTGTCTGGCTGCTGAGGCGCAGCCGGTGTCAGCCCTTCGGGGAACTGCCCGTGGATGCTTCGGGAATGGGAGCTGCCAACTCAGAACCCCCGTTCCCTGTGGCTGCAGCCAGCCAGGGGGCTCCAGGGTCGGGCACGCCCGCGGGCCTGGGCGGCTTCTTGCCTGTGTGCAGGGCTTCTACGCACAAGGTGGCACCTCATCCCGGCCCAAGGGTGGTGGCAGGAACCCAGGAGGCGCTCGGGGACTCAGCAGGGCCCGCCCCTGGGGCCAGGGGTCCGGCAGGCTCCGGGGGCAAATGGACTACGGAAGACGAGAGGGGCCCGTCCGCGCCAAAACCCAAAACGCGCTGCGGCCTCCAGGGACACAGGGGACACAAGTGGCTGTGTGGCTTGCAGTGCCCGACCAGAGGGAGGGAGGTTGTCTGGCTGCTGAGGCGCAGCCGGTGTCAGCCCTTCGGGGAACTGCCCGTGGATGCTTCGGGAATGGGGGCTGCCAACTCAGAACCCCCGTTCCCTGTGGCTGCAGCCAGCCAGGGGGCTCCAGGGTCGGGCGCGCCCGCGGGCCTGGGGGGCTTCTTGCCTGTGTGCAGGGCTTCTACGCACAAGGTGGCACCTCATCCCGGCCCAAGGGTGGTGGCAGGAACCCAGGAGGCGCTCGGGGACTCAGCAGGGCCCGCCCCTGGGGCCAGGGGTCTGGCAGGCTCCGGGGAAAATGGACTACGGAAGCCGAGAGGGGCCCGTCCGCGCCAAAACCCAAAACGCGCTGCGGCCTCCAGGGACACAGGGGACACAAGTGGCTGTGTGGCTTGCAGTGCCCGAGCAGAGGGAGGGAGGTTGTCTGGCTGCTGAGGCGCAGCCGGTGTCAGCCCTTCGGGGAACTGCCCGTGGATGCTTCGGGAATGGGGGCTGCCAACTCAGAACCCCCGTTCCCTGTGGCTGCAGCCAGCCAGGGGGCTCCAGTGTCGGGCGCGCCCGCGGGCCTGGGGGGCTTCTTGCCTGTGTGCAGGGCTTCTACGCACAAGGTGGCACCTCATCCCGGCCCAAGGGTGGTGGCAGGAACCCAGGAGGCGCTCGGGG
Source organism: Lepus europaeus (assembly GCF_033115175.1). NCBI lineage: Eukaryota > Metazoa > Chordata > Mammalia > Lagomorpha > Leporidae > Lepus > Lepus europaeus. Next base: position 10,359 of record NW_026909552.1, on the reverse strand, counting down.
ACTCAGCAGGGCCCGCCCCTGGGGCCAGGGGTCTGGCAGGCTCCGGGGGCAAATGGACTACGGAAGCCGAGAGGGGCCCGTCCGCGCCAAAACACCAAACGCGCTGCGGCCTCCAGGGACACAGGGGACACAAGTGGCTGTGTGGCTTGCAGTGCCCGAGCAGAGGGAGGGAGGTTGTCTGGCTGCTGAGGCGCAGCCGGTGTCAGCCCTTCGGGGAACTGCCCGTGGATGCTTCGGGAATGGGGGCTGCCAACTCAGAACCCCCATTCCCTGTGGCTGCAGCCAGCCAGGGGGCTCCAGGGTCGGGCGCGCCCGCGGGCCTGGGGGGCTTCTTGCCTGTGTGCAGGGCTTCTACGCACAAGGTGGCACCTCATCCCGGCCCAAGGGTGGTGGCAGGAACCCAGGAGGCGCTCGGGGACTCAGCAGGGCCCGCCCCTGGGGCCAGGGGTCTGGCAGGCTCCGGGGGCAAATGGACTACGGAAGCCGAGAGGGGCCCGTCCGCGCCAAAACCCAAAACGCGCTGCGGCCTCCAGGGACACAGGGGACACAAGTGGCTGTGTGGCTTGCAGTGCCCGACCAGAGGGAGGGAGGTTGTCTGGCTGCTGAGGCGCAGCCGGTGTCAGCCCTTCGGGGAACTGCCCGTGGATGCTTCGGGAATCGGGGCTGCCAACTCAGAACCCCCGTTCCCTGTGGCTGCAGCCAGCCAGGGGGCTCCAGGGTCGGGCGCGCCCGCGGGCCTGGGGGGCTTCTTGCCTGTGTGCAGGGCTTCTACGCACAAGGTGGCACCTCATCCCGGCCCAAGGGTGGTGGCAGGAACCCAGGAGGCGCTCGGGGACTCAGCAGGGCCCGCCCCTGGGGCCAGGGGTCTGGCAGGCTCCGGGGGCAAATGGACTACGGAAGCCGAGAGGGGCCCGTCCGCGCCAAAACCCAAAACGCGCTGCGGCCTCCAGGGACACAGGGGACACAAGTGGCTGTGTGGCTTGCAGTGCCCGACCAGAGGGAGGGAGGTTGTCTGGCTGCTGAGGCGCAGCCGGTGTCAGCCCTTCGGGGAACTGCCCATGGATGCTTTGGGAATGGGGGCTGCCAACTCAGAACCCCCGTTCCCTGTGGCTGCAGCCAGCCAGGGGGCTCCAGGGTCGGGCGCGCCCGCGGGCCTGGGGGGCTTCTTGCCTGTGTGCAGGGCTTCTACGCACAAGGTGGCACCTCATCCCGGCCCAAGGGTGGTGGCAGGAACCCAGGAGGCGCTCGGGGACTCAGCAGGGCCCGCCCCTGGGGCCAGGGGTCTGGCAGGCTCCAGGGGCAAATGGACTACGGAAGCCGAGAGGGGCCCGTCCGCGCCAAAACCCAAAACGCGCTGCGGCCTCCAGGGACACAGGGGACACAAGTGGCTGTGTGGCTTGCAGTGCCCGAGCAGAGGGAGGGAGGTTGTCTGGCTGCTGAGGCGCAGCCGGTGTCAGCCCTTCGGGGAACTGCCCGTGGATGCTTCGGGAATGGGGGCTGCCAACTCAGAACCCCCGTTCCCTGTGGCTGCAGCCAGCCAGGGGGCTCCAGTGTCGGGCGCGCCCGCGGGCCTGGGGGGCTTCTTGCCTGTGTGCAGGGCTTCTACGCACAAGGTGGCACCTCATCCCGGCCCAAGGGTGGTGGCAGGAACCCAGGAGGCGCTCGGGGACTCAGCAGGGCCCGCCCCTGGGGCCAGGGGTCTGGCAGGCTCCGGGGGCAAATGGACTACGGAAGCCGAGAGGGGCCCGTCCGCGCCAAAACACCAAACGCGCTGCGGCCTCCAGGGACACAGGGGACACAAGTGGCTGTGTGGCTTGCAGTGCCCGAGCAGAGGGAGGGAGGTTGTCTGGCTGCTGAGGCGCAGCCGGTGTCAGCCCTTCGGGGAACTGCCCGTGGATGCTTCGGGAATGGGGGCTGCCAACTCAGAACCCCCATTCCCTGTGGCTGCAGCCAGCCAGGGGGCTCCAGGGTCGGGCGCGCCCGCGGGCCTGGGGGGCTTCTTGCCTGTGTGCAGGGCTTCTACGCACAAGGTGGCACCTCATCCCGGCCCAAGGGTGGTGGCAGGAACCCAGGAGGCGCTCGGGGACTCAGCAGGGCCCGCCCCTGGGGCCAGGGGTCTGGCAGGCTCCGGGGAAATTGGACTACGGAAGCCGAGAGGGGCCCGTCCGCGCCAAAACCCAAAACGCGCTGCGGCCTCCAGGGACACAGGGGACACAAGTGGCTGTGTGGCTTGCAGTGCCCGACCAGAGTGAGGGAGGTTGTCTGGCTGCTGAGGCGCAGCCGGTGTCAGCCCTTCGGGGAACTGCCCGTGGATGCTTCGGGAATGGGGGCTGCCAACTCAGAACCCCCGTTCCCTGTGGCTGCAGCCAGCCAGGGGGCTCCAGTGTCGGGCGCGCCCGCGGGCCTGGGGGGCTTCTTGCCTGTGTGCAGGGCTTCTACGCACAAGGTGGCACCTCATCCCGGCCCAAGGGTGGTGGCAGGAACCCAGGAGGCGCTTGGGGACTCAGCAGGGCCCGCCCCTGGGGCCAGGGGTCTGGCAGGCTCCGGGGGCAAATGGACTACGGAAGCCGAGAGGGGCCCGTCCGCGCCAAAACACCAAACGCGCTGCGGCCTCCAGGGACACAGGGGACACAAGTGGCTGTGTGGCTTGCAGTGCCCGACCAGAGGGAGGGAGGTTGTCTGGCTGCTGAGGCGCAGCCGGTGTCAGCCCTTCGGGGAACTGCCCGTGGATGCTTCGGGAATGGGGGCTGCCAACTCAGAACCCCCATTCCCTGTGGCTGCAGCCAGCCAGGGGGCTCCAGGGTCGGGCGCGCCCGCGGGCCTGGGGGGCTTCTTGCCTGTGTGCAGGGCTTCTACGCACAAGGTGGCACCTCATCCCGGCCCAAGGGTGGTGGCAGGAACCCAGGAGGCGCTCGGGAACTCAGCAGGGCCCGCCCCTGGGGCCAGGGGTCTGGCAGGCTCCGGGGCAAATGGACTACGGAAGACGAGAGGGGCCCGTCCGCGCCAAAACCCAAAACGCGCTGCGGCCTCCAGGGACACAGGGGACACACGTGGCTGTGTGGCTTGCAGTGCCCGACCAGAGGGAGGGAGGTTGTCTGGCTGCTGAGGCGCAGCCGGTGTCAGCCCTTCAGGTAACTGCCCGTGGATGCTTCGGGAATGGGGGCTGCCAACTCAGAACCCCCGTTCCCTGTGGCTGCAGCCAGCCAGGGGGCTCCAGGGTCGGGCATGCCCGCGGGCCTGGGGGGCTTCTTGCCTGTGTGCAGGGCTTCTACGCACAAGGTGGCACCTCATCCCGGCCCAAGGGTGGTGGCAGGAACCCAGGAGGCGCTCGGGGACTCAGCAGGGCCCGCCCCTGGGGCCAGGGGTCTGGCAGGCTCCGGGGCAAATGGACTACGGAAGCCGAGAGGGGCCCGTCCGCGCCAAAACCCAAAATGCGCTGCGGCCTCCAGGGACACAGGGGACACAAGTGGCTGTGTGGCTTGCAGTGCCCGACCAGAGGGAGGGAGGTTGTCTGGCTGCTGAGGCGCAGCCGGTGTCAGCCCTTCGGGGAACTGCCCATGGATGCTTCGGGAATGGGGGCTGCCAACTCAGAACCCCCGTTCCCTGTGGCTGCAGCCAGCCAGGGGGCTCCAGGGTCGGGCGCGCCCGCGGGCCTGGGGGGCTTCTTGCCTGTGTGCAGGGCTTCTACGCACAAGGTGGCACCTCATCCCGGCCCAAGGGTGGTGGCAGGAACCCAGGAGGCGCTCGGGGACTCAGCAGGGCCCGCCCCTGGGGCCAGGGGTCTGGCAGGCTCCGGGGCAAATGGACTACGGAAGCCGAGAGGGGCCCGTCCGCGCCAAAACCCAAAACGCGCTGCGGCCTCCAGGGACACAGGGGACACAAGTGGCTGTGTGGCTTGCAGTGCCCGACCAGAGGGAGGGAGGTTGTCTGGCTGCTGAGGCGCAGCCGGTGTCAGCCCTTCGGGGAACTGCCCGTGGATGCTTCGGGAATGGGGGCTGCCAACTCAGAACCCCCGTTCCCTGTGGCTGCAGCCAGCCAGGGAGCTCCAGGGTCGGGCGCGCCCGCGGGCCTGGGGGGCTTCTTGCCTGTGTGCAGGGCTTCTACGCACAAGGTGGCACCTCATCCCGGCCCAAGGGTGGTGGCAGGAACCCAGGAGGCGCTCGGGGACTCAGCAGGGCCCGCCCCTGGGGCCAGGGGTCTGGCAGGCTCCGGGGGCAAATGGACTACGGAAGCCGAGAGGGGCCCGTCCGCGCCAAAACCCAAAACGCGCTGCGGCCTCCAGGGACACAGGGGACACAAGTGGCTGTGTGGCTTGCAGTGCCCGACCAGAGGGAGGGAGGTTGTCTGGCTGCTGAGGCGCAGCCGGTGTCAGCCCTTCGGGGAACTGCCCGTGGATGCTTCGGGAATGGGGGCTGCCAACTCAGAACCCCCGTTCCCTGTGGCTGCAGCCAGCCAGGGGGCTCCAGGGTCGGGCGCGCCCGCGGGCCTGGGGGGCTTCTTGCCTGTGTGCAGGGCTTCTACGCACAAGGTGGCACCTCATCCCGGCCCAAGGGTGGTGTCAGGAACCCAGGAGGCGCTCGGGGACTCAGCAAGGCCCGCCCCTGGGGCCAGGGGTCTGGCAGGCTCCGGGGCAAATGGACTACGGAAGCCGAGAGGGGCCCGTCCGCACCAAAACACAAAACGCGCTGCGGCCTCCAGGGACACAGAGGACACAAGTGGCTGTGTGGCTTGCAGTGCCCGACCAGAGGGAGGGAGGTTGTCTGGCTGCTGAGGTGCAGCCGGTGTCAGCCCTTCGGGGAACTGCCCGTGGATGCTTCGGGAATGGGGGCTGCCAACTCAGAACCCCCGTTCCCTGTGGCTGCAGCCAGCCAGGGGGCTCCAGGGTCGGGCGCGCCCGCGGGCCTGGGGGGCTTCTTGCCTGTGTGCAGGGCTTCTACGCACAAGGTGGCACCTCATCCCGGCCCAAGGGTGGTGGCAGGAACCCAGGAGGCGCTCGGGGACTCAGCAGGGCCCGCCCCTGGGGCCAGGGGTCTGGCAGGCTCCGGGGGCAAATGGACTACGGAAGGCGAGAGGGGCCCGTCCGCGCCAAAACCCAAAACGCGCTGCGGCCTCCAGGGACACAGGGGACACACGTGGCTGTGTGGCTTGCAGTGCCCGACCAGAGGGAGGGAGGTTGTCTGGCTGCTGAGGCGCAGCCGGTGTCAGCCCTTCGGGGAACTGCCCGTGGATGCTTCGGGAATGGGGGCTGCCAACTCAGAACCCCCGTTCCCTGTGGCTGCAGCCAGCCAGGGGGCTCCAGGGTCGGGCGCGCCCGCAGGCCTGGGGGGCTTCTTACCTGTGTGCAGGGCTTCTATGCACAAGGTGGCACCTCATCCCGGCCCAAGGGTGGTGGCAGGAACCCAGGAGGCGCTCGGGGACTCAGCAGGGCCCGCCCCTGGGGCCAGGGGTCTGGCAGGCTCCGGGGCAAATGGACTACGGAAGCCGAGAGGGGCCCGTCCGCGCCAAAACCCAAAACGCGCTGCGGCATCCAGGGACACAGGGGACACAAGTGGCTGTGTGGCTTGCAGTGCCCGACCAGAGGGAGGGAGGTTGTCTGGCTGCTAAGGCGCAGCCGGTGTCAGCCCTTCGGGGAACTGCCCGTGGATGCTTCGGGAATGGGGGCTGCCAACTCAGAACCCCCGTTCCCTGTGGCTGCAGCCAGCCAGGGGGCTCCAGGGTCGGGCGCGCCCGCGGGCCTGGGGGGCTTCTTGCCTGTGTGCAGGGCTTCTACGCACAAGGTGGCACCTCATCCCGGCCCAAGGGTGGTGGCAGGAACCCAGGAGGCGCTCGGGGACTCAGCAGGGCCCGCCCCTGGGGCCAGGAGTCTGGCAGGCTCCGGGGGCAAATGGACTACGGAAGCCGACAGGGGCCCGTCCGCGCCAAAACACCAAACGCGCTGCGGCCTCCAGGGACACAGGGGACACAAGTGGCTGTGTGGCTTGCAGTGCCCGAGCAGAGGGAGGGAGGTTGTCTGGCTGCTGAGGCGCAGCCGGTGTCAGCCCTTCGGGGAACTGCCCGTGGATGCTTCGGGAATGGGGGCTGCCAACTCAGAACCCCCATTCCCTGTGGCTGCAGCCAGCCAGGGGGCTCCAGGGTCGGGCGCGCCCGCGGGCCTGGGGGGCTTCTTGCCTGTGTGCAGGGCTTCTACGCACAAGGTGGCACCTCATCCCGGCCCAAGGGTGGTGGCAGGAACCCAGGAGGCGCTCGGGAACTCAGCAGGGCCCGCCCCTGCGGCCAGGGGTCTGGCAGGCTCCGGGGCAAATGGACTACGGAAGACGAGAGGGGCCCGTCCGCGCCAAAACCCAAAACGCGCTGCGGCCTCCAGGGACACAGGGGACACACGTGGCTGTGTGGCTTGCAGTGCCCGACCAGAGGGAGGGAGGTTGTCTGGCTGCTGAGGCGCAGCCGGTGTCAGCCCTTCGGGGAACTGCCCGTGGATGCTTCGGGAATGGGGGCTGCCAACTCAGAACCCCCGTTCCCTGTGGCTGCAGCCAGCCAGGGGGCTCCAGGGTCGGGCGCGCCCGCGGGCCTGGGGGGCTTCTTGCCTGTGTGCAGGGCTTCTACGCACAAGGTGGCACCTCATCCCGGCCCAAGGGTGGTGGCAGGAACCCAGGAGGCGCTCGGGGACTCAGCAGGGCCCGCCCCTGGGGCCAGGGGTCTGGCAGGCTCCGGGGCAAATGGACTACGGAAGCCGAGAGGGGCCCGTCCGCGCCAAAACCCAAAACGCGCTGCGGCCTCCAGGGACACAGGGGACACAAGTGGCTGTGTGGCTTGCAGTGCCCGACCAGAGGGAGGGAGGTTGTCTGGCTGCTGAGGCGCAGCCGGTGTCAGCCCTTCGGGGAACTGCCCGTGGATGCTTCGGGAATGGGAGCTGCCAACTCAGAACCCCCGTTCCCTGTGGCTGCAGCCAGCCAGGGGGCTCCAGGGTCGGGCACGCCCGCGGGCCTGGGCGGCTTCTTGCCTGTGTGCAGGGCTTCTACGCACAAGGTGGCACCTCATCCCGGCCCAAGGGTGGTGGCAGGAACCCAGGAGGCGCTCGGGGACTCAGCAGGGCCCGCCCCTGGGGCCAGGGGTCTGGCAGGCTCCGGGGCAAATGGACTACGGAAGCCGAGAGGGGCCCGTCCGCGCCAAAACCCAAAACGCGCTGCGGCCTCCAGGGACACAGGGGACACAAGTGGCTGTGTGGCTTGCAGTGCCCGACCAGAGGGAGGGAGGTTGTCTGGCTGCTGAGGCGCAGCCGGTGTCAGCCCTTCGGGGAACTGCCCGTGGATGCTTCGGGAATGGGGGCTGCCAACTCAGAACCCCCGTTCCCTGTGGCTGCAGCCAGCCAGGGGGCTCCAGGGTCTGGCGCGCCGTGGGCCTGGGGGGCTTCTTGCCTGTGTGCAGGGCTTCTACGCACAAGGTGGCACCTCATCCCGGCCCAAGGGTGGTGGCAGGAACCCAGGAGGCGCTCGGGGACTCAGCAGGGCCCGCCCCTGGGGCCAGAGGTCTGGCAGGCTACGGGGCAAATGGACTACGGAAGCCGAGAGGGGCCCGTCCGCGCCAAAACCCAAAACGCACTGCGGCCTCCAGGGACACAGGGGACACATGTGGCTGTGTGGCTTGCAGTGCCCGAGCAGAGGGAGGGAGGTTGTCTGGCTGCTGAGGCGCAGCCGGTGTCAGCCCTTCGGGGAACTGCCCGTGGATGCTTCGGGAATGGGGGCTGCCAACTCAGAACCCCCGTTCCCTGTGGCTGCAGCCAGCCAGGGGGCTCCAGGGTCGGGCGCGCCCGCGGGCCTGGGGGGCTTCTTGCCTGTGTGCAGGGCTTCTACGCACAAGGTGGCACCTCATCCCGGCCCAAGGGTGGTGGCAGGAACCCAGGAGGCGCTCGGGGACTCAGCAGGGCCCGCCCCTGGGGCCAGGGGTCTGGCAGGCTCCGGGGGCAAATGGACTACGGAAGCCGAGAGGGGCCCGTCCGCGCCAAAACCCAAAACGCGCTGCGGCCTCCAGGGACACAGGGGACACAAGTGGCTGTGTGGCTTGCAGTGCCCGACCAGAGGGAGGGAGGTTGTCTGGCTGCTGAGGCGCAGCCGGTGTCAGCCCTTCGGGGAACTGCCCGTGGATGCTTCGGGAATGGGGGCTGCCAACTCAGAACCCCCGTTCCCTGTGGCTGCAGCCAGCCAGGGGGCTCCAGGGTCGGGCGCGCCGTGGGCCTGGGGGGCTTCTTGCCTGTGTGCAGGGCTTCTACGCACAAGGTGGCACCTCATCCCGGCCCAAGGGTGGTGGCAGGAACCCAGGAGGCGCTCGGGGACTCAGCAGGGCCCGCCCCTGGGCCAGAGGTCTGGCAGGCTACGGGGCAAATGGACTACGGAAGCCGAGAGGGGCCCGTCCGCGCCAAAACCCAAAACGCACTGCGGCCTCCAGGGACACAGGGGACACAAGTGGCTGTGTGGCTTGCAGTGCCCGAGCAGAGGGAGGGAGGTTGTCTGGCTGCTGAGGCGCAGCCGGTGTCAGCCCTTCGGGGAACTGCCCGTGGATGCTTCGGGAATGGGGGCTGCCAACTCAGAACCCCCGTTCCCTGTGGCTGCAGCCAGCCAGGGGGCTCCAGGGTCGGGCGCGCCCGCGGGCCTGGGGGGCTTCTTGCCTGTGTGCAGGGCTTCTACGCACAAGGTGGCACCTCATCCCGGCCCAAGGGTGGTGGCAGGAACCCAGGAGGCGCTCGGGGACTCAGCAGGGCCCGCCCCTGGGGCCAGGGGTCTGGCAGGCTCCGGGGGCAAATGGACTACGGAAGCCGAGAGGGGCCCGTCCGCGCCAAAACCCAAAACGCGCTGCGGCCTCCAGGGACACAGGGGACACAAGTGGCTGTGTGGCTTGCAGTGCCCGACCAGAGGGAGGGAGGTTGTCTGGCTGCTGAGGCGCAGCCGGTGTCAGCCCTTCGGGGAACTGCCCGTGGATGCTTCGGGAATGGGGGCTGCCAACTCAGAACCCCCGTTCCCTGTGGCTGCAGCCAGCCAGGGGGCTCCAGGGTCGGGCGCGCCCGCGGGCCTGGGGGGCTTCTTGCCTGTGTGCAGGGCTTCTACGCACAAGGTGGCACCTCATCCCGGCCCAAGGGTGGTGGCAGGAACCCAGGAGGCGCTCGGGGACTCAGCAGGGCCCGCCCCTGGGGCCAGGGGTCTGGCAGGCTCCGGGGGCAAATGGACTACAGAAGCCGACAGGGGCCCGTCCGCGCCAAAACCCAAAACGCGCTGCGGCCTCCAGGGACACAGGGGACACAAGTGGCTGTGTGGCTTGCAGTGCCCGACCAGAGGGAGGGAGGTTGTCTGGCTGCTGAGGCGCAGCCGGTGTCAGCCCTTCGGGGAACTGCCCGTGGATGCTTCGGGAATGGGGGCTGCCAACTCAGAACCCCCGTTCCCTGTGGCTGCAGCCAGCCAGGGGGCTCCAGGGTCGGGCGCGCCCGCGGGCCTGGGGGGCTTCTTGCCTGTGTGCAGGGCTTCTACGCACAAGGTGGCACCTCATCCCGGCCCAAGGGTGGTGGCAGGAACCCAGGAGGCGCTCGGGGACTCAGCAAGGCCCGCCCCTGGGGCCAGGGGTCTGGCAGGCTCCGGGGCAAATGGACTACGGAAGCCGAGATGGGCCCGTCCGCACCAAAACACAAAACGCGCTGCGGCCTCCAGGGACACAGGGGACACAAGTGGCTGTGTGGCTTGCAGTGCCCGACCAGAGGGAGGGAGGTTGTCTGGCTGCTGAGGCGCAGCCGGTGTCAGCCCTTCGGGGAACTGCCCATGGATGCTTCGGGAATGGGGGCTGCCAACTCAGAACCCCCGTTCCCTGTGGCTGCAGCCAGCCAGGGGGCTCCAGGGTCGGGCGCGCTCGCGGGCCTGGGGGGCTTCTTGCCTGTGTGCAGGGCTTCTACGCACAAGGTGGCACCTCATCCCGGCCCAAGGGTGGTGGCAGGAACCCAGGAGGCGCTCGGGAACTCAGCAGGGCCCGCCCCTGGGGCCAGGGGTCTGGCAGGCTCCGGGGCAAATGGACTACGGAAACCGAGAGGGGCCCGTCCGCGCCAAAACCCAAAACGCGCTGCGGCCTCCAGGGACACAGGGGACACAAGTGGGTGTGTGGCTTGCAGTGCCCGACCAGAGGGAGGGAGGTTGTCTGGCTGCTGAGGCGCAGCCGGTGTCAGCCCTTCGGGGAACTGCCCGTGGATGCTTCGGGAATGGGGGCTGCCAACTCAGAACCCCCGTTCCCTGTGGCTGCAGCCAGCCAGGGGGCTCCAGGGTAGGGCGCGCCCGCGGGCCTGGGGAGCTTCTTGCCTGTGTGCAGGGCTTCTACGCACAAGGTGGC
>NW_026909551.1:0-29399 GCF_033115175.1 Lepus europaeus | reverse complement strand
TATGAGTGAGATCATGTTGCATTGGTATTTCTGTATATAGTTTATTTCACTTGACATAAAGGTGTCTAGATTGTGTTATTCCCATTGGAAAGGATTCTATTCTTTTTTAAGAATAAATAAGACTACATTGCATATATATAGATAAATATAGAGATAGATAGATAGATAGCTAAATAGATAGATAGATAATATGTTCTTTATTCACTCAACCACTGATGGACACTTCAATTAAGTTCAAGTCTTGTCCAGCAAACCCAGAAGTGGAATTATTGGATTATGTTGTAGTCTACATTTGTCTATCCATTTATTTGATGAACATCCACAGTGATGTCCATAATGACTCTACGAGTGTACATGCTTTCCAACACTGATCAAGAGCTCCCTTCCATTTTCATTCTGGCCAACAATGGTTATCTTTCATCACTTTGAGGAAAGTCATTCTAAAAGATGTGAATTGCTAGATATTTGTGGTTTTAATTTGCATTACTTGTATTTTCTCAGTAATTAATGCTGTTGAGCATTTTTAAACCAACTAGTTTGATTTTTCTTGCTGTTAAGTTGTATATGTTCCTTACATATTTTGGATATCATGCTTCACTCAATGCATGGTTTGCAAGTATGTTTTTTTTCAGATTTATAGGTTATCCTTTTAATCTATTAGTTTTTTCTTTTGCTTATAGAAATTTTTTAGTTTTATGCATTCCCATCTATCTATTTTTGCTTTTGTTGCCTGTGCTTTGGGGATCATATCAAAAAAAAAAAAAAAAAAAGAAAGAAAGAAAGAAAAAAGAAAAATCCTTGCCCAGACCAATGTCATGAATTCTCCATGTATTTTCTTTACAGTTCTAGGTCCTGCAATTTAATCTTTGTTGAGTCTAGTGTTTGCGTGGTGTACTATAAGGATCTAACTTAATTCTCTGCATGTCAATAACCATTACCACTTATTGAATTTACCCGTGGTATGTACTTGGCACCTTTGCTCAAAATTAATTGACTGTAAATGAATTATCTTATTTCTGGGTTTTCTATCCAATTCCATTGGTTAATATATTTATTTTTATGCAGTGTTATACAGTTTTGATAAAACAAATTTGTATTTGAAGTCAGAAAGTATGATGTCTCCAGTGCTATTCTTTTTGCTCAAGTTTGTTTTGGTTATTTGAGTTATTTTGTGGTTACATATGATTTGAAGAATTTTGTTTCTATTTATCTGAAAAATCACATTGGAATTTTGACAGCGATTGCATTGAATCTGTAGGTCACTGTTAGTGACATGGACAGTGTTACACGAATCCTTCAATGCCATGGCACAGGGTATCTTTCCACTGACTTTGATTTCTTCAGTTTCTTTCACTAGTGTTTTCATGGTTTTTAGCATATCAGTCTTTAACTCCCTTGGTTTAATTGAGACCTGAGTATTTTATTTTTATTTTTTGTTGCTATTACCATTGGGATTTTTTTTGAATTTTATTAGTATAAAGAGAACAGACTTCATGTACCTCACATATACAATTTGAGGATAGAATGTTGTTAGTCTAAGAAATGATGCTGCTACTAGTGTGTTGATTTTGTATTCTGAAGCTTTATCGACTTGGCTTATCAGTTCAAACAGCATTTTGGTGGAATCTTTGGATTTTTATATCTATAAGACTGTATTGTTGGCTAACAGACAATTACATTACTTCTTTTCCGGTATAAATATGTTTTTATTCCCCTCTGTTGCTTAATTACTCTGGCTAGGGCTTCAAACACTACGTTGAAAAGAAATGGTGATAGTGGACATTTTTGTGTTTGTTCTGATCTTAAAGGAAAAGTTTTCATCTCTTTACTTTTGGATGAAATTTAACAATTGTTATATATACCTTTTATTGTGTTAAAATACTTTTTTCTATTCCTATTCTGTTTAGAGATTTTATTATGAAAACAAGTGTTAAATATTGCCAAATGCTTTTCCCTTTCCTATTTCTATCAAAGAGTGAGCTCAGATTCTGGGTTTGAGCTCAGAGTGTATAGGTAAATAGTAAGTACAATTATCTTAGTATTGTAAAGTCTACGCAGGCACACTTTTGGCTTGTGTTTTTGTGTGTATGTGAGTGCAGTGTGAGTATGTGTGTTGTGGGCGTGTGTGTGTATGTGTGCATAGGTGTTTGAGTCTGATACGTGTCTGTGTGTTTAATGGAGGGGCATATGTGTATTGTGGCTGTTTGTTTTTTGGATCATATGCCAAGCAGCCCACTGTGTCCCTCTGAAATGGCACTCTGGCAGAGTTTATGTCAAGAGGACCCCGAGACTCTCTCCTCTGCGTGTTCTCCCACATTGTAATGTTGCCACTCTGCTTTGTGAATGCAGACAGGGCTTATGATCAACAAAGTGTGCTGGAATCCAAATCCAGGAACAGTCCCTCTACAGAGTGCAAAGTTTCTTTCGTTATTCTTGCCTCATATCCATCTCTATTCATTTCTGCCAAGTTCAGTCACCATGCTATGAAAAGCCCATACCGCTTGGTAAGGACATGAGTAAGCTAAGTCACAGGTCACAAGCACCAGTTGATCTTCAGTCAACAGCTGGCACTGACTGGTGTGTGTGAGACAGCTAGTGGAGACCTCCAGCCTCGTTCAGTCTTCAGAGGATTCAGCTCCAAACATATCTTACTGAAAATGCATAAATGACCTTGAGCAATATGCCTAGCGCATTACAGTCCACACACAAATCTTTGGGACATCATAAACCGATGCATCGAGAAACTGAATGTTGGTATCTTTGGTTATGCAACAGTAAAGCAAAACACCCACTGGACTGGCCAGCTATCATTACTGGAACATTTTCTCTAACTTGGGATAGGTTTTCATATACATAATGTGTTTCTAAGGTGGGGTTTAAAACAACATTTTTTTCACATTACTTTGTTTTAGGGTACAGACTTGTGAACTAGCTTCATAAGTACCTTTGGATGTCTGCACAGAAGCGAATAATTTTAGGGGAAAAAACCATCTGTGGATAACCTACTCCAGTTTCAGAGGTGGTAGCTGTGGGCATGCTGAATATTTAAAGGGAAGGCAGAGAGTGCAGAGTGTGTGTTGACAATGGTGAGCAAGTTAAGCCACCTCTGCAGGACAGGACAGAGTACAGTGGGTTTGGGTTATGACTTTGAGCATTCTCCCTGGTGACTTCTCCTTGAGTGTGTTTCTTTGATCATTCAAACAATTCCTTCACTCACTTGATTAACTTTAATGAATGTATTTTCTACTTCAACTATTTAGAGTGAATTCTATTTTTCTGAAGTTAAGAAAAAACTAATTTATATAGAACTCATGGTGTGCACAAGACCCAGCTTGGCAACTTGAATAGAACAAATGTGACAGAAACTTGTTATGGTCACTGCCCCAAAAAAGAAATTGCTCCATCAGGCTGAGCTGCAGATTCAGAAAGACACAGCTGGACACCCATAATGCCTGGACTGCTCCAGATGGCTCCCCAGGCGCTACCCTAACAAAGCAGGCTGTGCCCAGTGAGTCAAGGCTATGCCAGTGACTCCCTACCTGTGTGGCCTGAGCTAGCAGCACCAGCAGCTCCTGGAAATTCACTAAAAGTTCAAATTCTCAAGTCTCAATCCAGACCTTCTGACTTTTCTGAACTGTAGTTTAGCAATGTACCTTAAAAAAAATACCCACTACCTGACTTGGATACATTTTTTTTCTTTTTAATTTTTTTTTTTCTGGTTACCTAACACCCCTTTAAAAGAAAAGTCAGAATGTGGTGACTGGACATGGCTCACAGTAAGAGACCTGTGTTCAGAGGAGCAGAGAGCATGTCTTCAGCCAAGCTCACACAGCCCTGAGGAAGCACATTTCCTCAAGTGCCATTGCCCAATTTTTAGCAAACTGATCTGCAAGTTTCTGCCTTCCTATAATATAAAATAATGGGATTAAGGAGTTGTGCACCCATCTTGGGTGTCTCTTTCTTTATAACACTTAATGGACTGCTTTCACTTCTCGAGTGTGTTGATTCCAGAATACATCCTGGAAGCTGCTTTTAGAAGCATGGTGAATTTATGAGCTTTCCTTTTACATTTAATATTCCATAAATATTTCTATTTCATAATAGAGTGTGCATAGTCATGTTACAACTCATCATAATCTTTTATTCTGTGCGGCTTATTTCCTGTTCCTCATGGACTGAAGATAAAAGAAATGCGGAGGCCCTTCCTGCACAAAGTAGTGTGACCCTGTGACCCCTTGACACGGTCTCTGCCATGCCCCAGTTCAGTATCTCATATGCTCAGCTTCGATGCTCACACACGGTGTTGACTTCACAAGTTTCAAGCCTCTAATCTCTAAGCAGGGTTGCAATTGTCCTCCCAGAGGTCCCTGTGAAGTTCACATTAAAAGGAGTGTGAGGTGGGCCTTTGACCTAACAGTGAAGCTGCCTGGAATGCCTGCATCCCATACCGGAGCATCTGGGCCTGGGCCCCAGCTTCCTACAAATGCACAGCCTGGAAATAGCAGTGATGGCTGAAGTAGTTGCCCTACATGTGGGAGACTAGCATCAAGTTTCTGGCTCCTGGCTTTGGCTTGGCCCAGCCTCTGCTCTTGCTAGTAACTGGGGAGTGAACCAGCAGAAAGGAGATGTTTGTCTGTTTCTCTGCTTCTCTAAACAAACAAATAAATAAACAGATAAAAGTTATCAATATGATTAAAGAGCTATTACTGGTAAAACAAACAAAAAAAAGTGCTCCTCACTCATGTGAAGTCAGAGCTGTGACTGATACATTGGTTCAAGATTGCAATGTGACCTATCTGTGGCTGATCTCTGCCCCAAGTCTGGGTCCTGTGTTTCCTTCTAGAACTTTGAGAAAGTGAACAAACTCTGCGACCTCTGCACACAGACTGAAAGTGGGAGAAAGTGGTCAAAGGAGACTCTATGGGGTTGTCAGGAAGAGTGGGAATGACAGATGGGCAGGGGAGACAGCACTCTCCAACATAGCATCAGTTGTACCTCCTACCCAGACTGATAAGCACGTAACAGCCAGAGTCACCAAGAGTGACAGCATTCTTGTTCTGCAGATGATGCAAATCAGGGTAAGACAGGCACTTCTGTGGTCAACTATTCCCTTCCCTCCCTTCACCAACCCAGTGGGTGCAGCAACCTCTGTGAATTTTTGCTGTGGCAATGGCCTGGTGAAGCCTCACTGTTGGTGCAAAAGTAGAAAGCTCATGAGATGGTCTTCCTCGCCATCTTTTTCATTAACCTTTAAAAATATGCCCTTCTCAATATTATGAATGGTTGAAATTTTTAATTTGCAAATGCAACTCACAAAGATATGGTCAAATGCTTGTAGATAATTTGTCTCAAGACTTAATGATGAGTAGCATATAGAATTACATGACATAATCTAAAAAAGAGGTTTTCTTTAGGTCTGAAAGTAGGACTTTGGATATTGATATCAGTCATTGGTTGCATCCTGACATGTTTTGGATGGTAGGGGAAAACCTGAAAAGTAGTTTCTCATGACTTTACTTTCAGTCCTTATATCAAGGCAATTCAACAGAATGTCAAAAGTTTAAAGTTTATAACACATATTTAGAAATACACAAACAAAATATGTGAAGTATTTGAACACCTAATTTTTCAAAAGAAACTATGGATGTCCAGTGAATACAAGAAAAAGTGCTCCACGTCATTGACAGCAGGGGAATGTATAACCACCAGTGGCAGGCATTTGGTTCATCAGTTAGGTCATCGCTCCAGATACCAGCAAGCCCATATCAGAGTGTGTGATTTAAGTCTTGGCTCCTCCTCTTGTGATTCAGCGTCATACTAATGTGGACCCTAGGATACCGTGGAAGATGGCTTGAGTAATTATTGTGCCCTGATACCCTGTGGGAGATCTGTGTTGAGACTGGTTTCAGACTGGCTCAGCCTTTATTATGTGGGCATTTGAGGAATGAACAAGTAGTTGTATAATTTCTCTTTCTTTCTCTCTCTCTCAATAAAAAATGAAAATAATTAAATTTAAATTTAAAGCAAACAAATAAATAAAATGACAATGAAATATATCCCCTTGGGATACCTTAAACGATAAAGATTTGCCACAGAAAAAATTAACAGGCACTTGGAACAACTGAACAATAAATATTTGCAACAGAAAGAATTAACAAGCACGTGGAACAACTGGAGTAGTGGTGTATTGTTGGAAGAGTGTCAGGAAACGCCACTCTGTGAAAAAAATTCCTGGAGTTTGTTATGAGTTAAACATACAGCTAACCTATGGGCCAGAAATTTAACTCTTAGGCAATTGTACAAGCAAAAGAACCAATAGGATCTCACACACACACACACACACACTGTGTTCAAAAACGTTCACAGTGACTTTGTGCATAAGAACCAAGACTGGAGCAGGGAGTGAGCACAGGAGGCACTGGTGCAGGACCCAGCTCCCGAGCAGCTGGGGAAGTCTTCTGAATCCAGGGGAGCAGGCATGGGTCTCAAAGCTTAGGGCTGGTTTCATTTCTTCATGCTAATTCTTGACAAAGTGCATTTAAATTTTACGACTTTATCAGTCCTATCCTTAAAAGTTCTTTCTCATTCCTTCTGTAGATAAATATTCCCTTAATTGCTTCTAGACTTTATGCCTTCATTTTTTCCTTCTTTAAAACTTATCAGCAATTAAATATGGTGAGTGATCTGAGGCAAAACTCTACTTTCATGTGTTTTCACAATAATTATTTTTCTTAGCATCCTTGTGGACTCCTTACTCACTAATTAAAATAGGGTTTCTACCACTTAGGAAACCCTCACACACAGGGCTGGCTTTTTCTTGTCTTTTCTGTGTGACACCCAGCATGAGGCACACTGTCGTAGGCTTCCCTCAATACAAACTAAATTCTGTATACTTTGAGATGAATTAATCAGCCACAGATTTGTGTGTGTGTATAGTATATTACATATACATATATCATTATATATAAAGTAGTTGTTATCATCTTTAAAAATGTCATTTATTTAAACAAACTACTGATAAGAAATTTAAAAAAAATACTAAAATATAGTAGTTTTATTCTAGGGAGGTTTTTAACTCACTAAAACTCATTACAGCGGCCGGTGCTGAGGCATAGCTGGTAAAGCTGCCAGCTGCAGTGCCAGCATGCAATCTGGGTGCTTGTTGGAATCCTGGCTACGCCACTTGCCATCTAGCTCCAAGCTAATGCATCCGGCAAAGCCATGGAGGATGGCCCAGGTCTTTGGGCCCCTGCACCCACATGGGAGACCCAGGAGAAGCTCCTGGCTCCTGGCTTCAGATCGCCCCATCTCCAGCCATTGAGGCCATTTTGGGAGTAAATAAATCTTTAAAAGCCTCATTCTTGACTTGACTTTAGTGGTATTTTATCTTGCAGTGGTTTAATAGGATACAAGCGAAGTGTTTATATAGTAGAGTGAATTTTGGATAGTTGGGGTAGAGAACGCACAGACTCTAACTTTGCGGTTGCCTTGCAGTGAAAACATGGAGTTATTCTAATTTTAAAGTTAAAAAGGATCCGAGAGCCAGGTCATTCAAAAATCTTGATTTTCCTGATGGGGATCTAGCAGGGTGTAGACCTCCCAGGCCCCGCTCTCCTCTTCTGGTCGTCAGCTGACTTCAGAGAAAGCGCGCATCAGAGCGTGGCTCTGCACAGGGCCCGGCGGCGCTGTGCTGTCTTAGGAGAAAGGCAGCTGGGGCCGGGCTCCAGGGCACACCGGGCAGAGCTGTCCGCTGCAGGCTGCAGGCCAGACCCGAGTGCGTGGGCCGCCTAGCCGGAGCAACGCTGGAGGTGGAAGCCGCTGCGCAGCGGGCGTCCCCTGGCTGCCCCGCAGCCTGCGGTCTGGAGGATACGCACCGGCGCCCCGCAGCTCAGGCTGCGCTCTGAATATTGCTCAACACAGCGGTTCAGGCGCTGCACCGCTCCTCTCCGCGGCCGTGCTCGCCAAGGGGACCGGAGACAAACTGGGAGCAGATGACTGCGTTGCCAGAGATGAGTGTCAAAGAAAATCGTGTCCCCGGGGAGGGCTCTGCTGCACAGGAAAATCTGTCTTTGTGAAATGCACAAGTTAACAGGCCGTTTGAAAACTTCCAAATGTGTCATGAGAGCAGAGACAGTCCCCCGCAGAAGCACCGCCTCTTAGGGGAGAGGACAGTTTTCTTCCTGGTACTGTACATAAACACCCTTGGGCTTAGCTACCAAGACCTCAAATCATTTCATATATAATTTTAGTATAATACATAATTTTATCTAGCTATAGCAGCATACGCATGCATATTGTAGCAATAGACCGTGATAATGCAACAGTCTCACTATGCTGTTTTTTCTTCAAAAAAGCACTTCTGCGGTCTAACTTAGTGTAGAGCTGGTTATAACCATGTTAGTTTTACCAGAGCTGACCCAATCATGGATTGTTTCTCTAGGAAGCCCTAACTCATAGGTTATCTGCCGTATAATAGACAATGCAGGGCACTTCCTAAAAGCCAATGCTTGCACTGCTGAGGGACTGAAACGTGGACATATCCAGTCTGTTATGGAGATGTGCGAATTTGGTCCGTCCTTGATGGTGATATATTAAAGTTAGGGGGAGTTTTATGGAGAAAATGACTGTCAATTTTATATTCTACCCACTCGACCGCCTGACCTCAGGCTGGTTCTGAATTATTGTCTTCAGTGGGTAGAAAACTAGCAGAAAAATATACTGATTTCACAAGCCCAGGGTTTCTTCGACTCTACACAGACTCTCGCTCAGCTCTGGAGTTATTCAGGAGTCTGATTTACATTGAGTTATCTCCAAAATGGTGAGGTGAAAGAAAGTTCATAGTACAAGAGGATTATAGTCAAGTTAAGGCCCTAGAGTTACTTATAGGTCTCATATACAAAATTCTATATGTGAAATATGTATTATATGCCAAATTCTATGTGAATCCCTATACACGTATATTTATATATACACACACACATATAAACACACGCTATGCACACATGTGTGACATGTCCATGCATATGATGCTGCTTATTTTTTTAAAATAAGATTTATTTTATTTGAAAGGCAGAGAGAGAGAGAGACACAGAAAGATGTTTCACCCACAGACTTATTCCCCAAATGGCTGCATCTGCCAGATCCCAACCAGGTCAAAGCCAGGAGCGTAGAACTACATCCAGATCACCCACAAGGCAGCAGGGCCCCAGGCACTTGGACCATTTTTTCTGTTCAGGCACATTATCAGGGAGCTGGCTTGGAAGTGGAGCAGCCAAGACTCTAACAGTCACTCATACGGATGCTGGTGTTGCAGGTGGTGGCCTAACCTGCTGCACCACAACACTGGTCCTATGATACTGTCTTAACTCCAGCTGTAGAAGGAAGAACGTGAAGTCTTGAGCCTATTGTTGCCATGGATTTCTAGCTTTTGAAAAACAACCTGACTTTGTGCAAGTGTGCCCGTGGATATTTGAGGCCATAGCCCCAGATGTGAGCTTTGGGTACCACTAACAAACTTTGCTGGATGCTGACCCTCACCAAGCATACAGCTTCCCACTACCCATGGATCTTTCACAACCACAACCACAACCACAACCACTCAGGTTCCATCAATCAGAGTTATCTGTTCTAGGTATTGGTCTGTGATCATAGGATCCCTAGAGTGACTGTTCCACATGCTGAGTAACACAGTGCATGTGGCTCTGTGCATAGACTCAGGAGAATGGGTCTTATCTGATTTATGGACTAATTAGCTAGCCTTTTGACTGTTATGACTTAATGAAATAATAACAGAAATAAAACATAAAGATATGAAAAATCATATGTATGAAAAATACTCATCTTATTAAAACAATAAAACTGAAAATCATTGAAGTAGAAGTTTCTAAATAAATCTTAATATATTCTTATACTAATCAACTAATATGGAACTAATATATAATATATAATGTATGTATTATATATACATGTGTATAAGAAAACATATACTATATATGCATCATGTAGATTATATATGTATAATGCTTAATATATAATATGGAACTAATATATGCCTAACATGGAACTATTAAATAATGTGGAGCTAATGCATACTACAATATAATGACATAGTGCGTTTCACAAAGTTGCTATCATGTGACTTCACACCTACAAATATGTGCATCTATTTAAAGTCCATTTACGTAATGGTCACATGATCATGGCTCAGAATGTGTTACTACTGGTAATAGTTAAAGCCAGTGTGAATAATGTAAAATGGAGCGTGGGGACCGACTGACTTCTGTGTATCCATTTCTGTAGATGGGGGGGATGCACGCCCTTGTCTGATATTTCACACATGAAGGATGTTAGGTTAAAACTGAGCAGCATTGTTAAGGCTTCATTGTTGGAAAACATCAAAGTCATGCACTGAACCTCTTTGATTCCTTTTACAAGGTTCCTTATACCATATAACATTTCCTTTCATGAGAAAATAGAAAGCAATTAGAGTTCTGTTCTGGACCAGCAACTATATCTTTTGTGTTAGCTTAAAGATAAAATAAGCTAAGTTAAACATGATTACTGGGATTCAGATGTCATTGGGACTACAATAATCCTTTGCAAGATACTCCTTTCAAATCATAGGTCATCAGGTGCCAAGTACCCATAACACATACACAATGAGGCCCAGTACCATGTCATGTGTAGGAATCAGGAATTTTTGTACAGAGAGAACTTAGCTGCATGCATTATGGAAACACTGGGTAATATAAAAGACAAAAGATCATACAAATTTTCTCATTCAAGTAAGGGAGCAGCACAGTGTCGTGGAGACTGTGGTTTCACGTGGTTTTCATCAGCTTGGTGACCCAGCATTCTGGATCTGTTCTGTGCTGAGGTTCTGTCATCCCTTGGATGCTCATCGCCAATGTGTAGTACCTCCAAAAGAAGGGGGCAGGGGACGGGAAGGGGGGAGGGAGAGCAGAGGAAAGAATAAAGGCTTCACTTCAGTTGTACTCTCAGGTGCCATTGGTGAGAACTTATCACCCAACAACTGGACACAAACAGCCAGGGAAACACAGTCCCTGAAATACAGTCCCAAATATTTGCCACTAATAATACCATTTTTTTAAGAGAGCTCCTATTTTCCCATCTTTGTGATCTTGTTTGCTATGTTGACATGGCATTGTTTTGATCAGCCAGCTAATGATGCTGTGTGGCCAAAATCCTGTCATGTAGAGACATGAATCTCCCCCAAGCTACACTGGAGCTCCAGGTGAGAGGTGTGGTATATAGCAAACACACCTTAGGGCGCTGGGGTTCACGGCTCCTTTTTTGTCTTTAGCAATGAGTCACATGGGCTTGTCGTTAAACTCTCATCCTCTCTTTCCCCGAAGTACAGAACCGTTTATGATGAGGACTAGTGCAAGAGGGGAAGGGATGCTTCCTGTCTGTTCCCAGCTCAATCCTGTGACAGCAAACAGGGTATGTGACCTGCATTCCTCATTTGTTCCCCAGGACTCCAGATGGTAACTTCTATGAACACACCAAGGAATTCCGTGTGTAGTTTTGTGCAGAGAAAAATGTAACAAGATCCAGGGCTTTTCTGGACATACATGAGGTGTGTACATCATGTGACGTGATAATGCTTAGTAATAACTGATCATCCAAAGGGTTCACTTCTTCTTGGCAGTTCGTTTGTTGTAGCCCATTTTCCCTAACAACTCTGTGATTTGGGAATGTCATTCCCACATTATCAATGAAGAATTTAAACCTCAAGAGAACAATTTAATGTCCCAAATTTGCAAACATTCTCCTAATGGAAACCGTCTTCTGTTGAGTCCCCACATCCCTCCACAGAGTAGCGTTCTCCAGGTGAGTGCTGATGCTGGCCACACGGAACATCCTACAGCAGTCTGCTGTTTGTCCCTGTCTCGGGCTGCAGCCTGGCAGGCAGGTCTCTCACTGAGGTGGGCCCACACACCAGCAACCTGAAAAAACTCCCTGCAGCTGCTTACCACTCTCCTTGCCTAGAACTTGTTCCTTGGACCAAGTGAACCAGTTAATTCTAACTGATGCTAGCTCTGCAGTCCTCTGTGTCTCACCATCTCTTATATTTTGGGTGGAATTAAAGCTAAATACAAGCAGAGATGCCTCATTTTTACTTAATTTGATCACAAAAAGGATGCATTTCATGAGATAATAGATATGACCATGACCCACATTGCTTATGCCAGTCCATGTTTTTATAAGGTATCATCTAATTTGCCATTATAATTCAAAGTAACTTTATTTTCCCTGGTGGAGTACTGGAAATTACTGTGACTTATAATTTTATGGTAATTATAGTGAGAAATCACATAATTAGTATATGAAAATCACTGTTCTATTTATTTTCCCAAATGAGTCACGTCCCTGGCAGGGACACTCTTGACGTGTGGGTTGAAAGTTTCAAGTGCATTGCAGAATTTATGATTTGCTCTCTTGCCATCTCCCTTCTGTAAAAGATTCCCTACCCAAACTGAAGAAACATTGAAGTTTAGGTGGATTAATTGTAGAAGTTGGCTATGTGTGAACCACTTAAGATGTATTTATACAGAGCAAAGGAATCTCTTGATACTTGCTCCTACTTCGTCTCAAGTTTTCATGCATAATGCAGGTGGGGCAACCCTCATCTAACAATCCAAACTCCAAACGCTCTCACGTGTCTGAAGTGCTCTGAGGGCCAACATGAAGCCTCAAGTGAAGACTTTCACATCTGGCGTCTTGTGGCAGGTCACAGTCAACACAGTCTCGCGCTAAACATTCTGCAAACAGTTGCCTTCAGGCTATGTGTGTAAGGTGTATATGAGACCAAAATGAATTTTGTGTTTACACTTGGGTTCCATTGCCAAGATCTCTCATTTTTATATGCAAATATTCAAAAATCTGAAGAGAATTTGAAATCTGGAACAGTTCTGCTTCCAAGTATTTCAGATTGGGGATTCTCAGCAAACAACTCACATGTTGACCGCAGGGTTCACCTGACTCCCTCCTTCTGGCTGGGGACTGCACCAATCTCCTCAGACCCTTTGTCTCAAGATTTACTGACCCCATACATTTTCATTCTTTGAAAGTGAGATCCTTATGCCTCTGAAGCTTATAGTATGAACGGTGGATTGTATCTTGTACATTCTTCAGGTGGTCTCCTCCATTTCCATTGCTACTGCCTTTGTTCAGGTGCTAATTACTTCCACCTTTGTTCAAATTCTTCTTGAACAAACCCTCACCTATAATCACTCCACTCTTCGTATTCTAGGCACATTTGCACATACTTTAAGAATAGCATATGCTGAAAACATATTGCCAAGAATTAAGAGCCATAGAGACTTTCATAATCTGCTAGGGGGAATGTGGGTGAGGATAGGCATTTGGGAGAGAAATCTGGAAATGTTAAGTATAGTTGGAGATGATTATAACCCACAGCCAGAATGTTTCACTTACGAATTCTATTATTAAAGTGTAACTCTAGGAACTTGCATGAGAAGAAATGTATAGGGAAATCCCAGGCAATATTGTTTCTGATATCAAATAATAAGAAGTAATCCAAGGTCTTTCAAGAGGAGGATGCACAAATAAATTGGTATTTTATAGGAAGCAATAGCAAACATAAAATGTAAGCTATGAATTATTGTGTCAACAGTGGTAATCTCTAGCACACAATACAGAGAAAGAAAGAATAAAATAAAATTACCATCCCATAATATGTTGAAGAAATAAGTAATGAAATTGCCACATTCACTGAACACTTCCTCCTTGCCCAGCATGGGCGTATGCACTTTGCTCCAGGAATAGAAACCCAAGGATTTCCCAAGGAAACTTGCCTGCGGTGGGGGTGGGGAGGCTGGGAAACAGGCCCACGGTGCCTAGTGTCATGGGCAATGATGCTTTTCTTTGCAAGGTGTCTGCAGCACAAGACAGCCTCCTCCAAGCCGTTCCCCAAGCCGCAGACCTCTCCTGTGCTGACGCACTTGCAGTCTCAGAACCCACACTTTTCCACTGCGTTCTGAGAGAAGCTGAAGAAACGAATGTTTTCCAAATGTTAAGAACACTCCTTGGGATGGGCATTTGACTCAGTGGTTTGGTTGTTGCTTGTGACACCCTCATCCCATCCTTGATTGACTGGTGCAAGTCCTGGCTGTGCTGCTCCTAATCCAGTTTCCTGCTGAGGTGCATCCTGGGAGGCAGCAGGTGATAGCTTGAGTAGCTGGGTCCCTGCCACCAATATGCAGGATCTCTTTCTGTCTATGTCTCTGTTTCTCTCTCGTTCTCTCCGCCTTTCAAATAAAATGAAAATAAATATTTCAAGAAAGAATATTCCAGGCTGGTGCCATAGCTCACTTGGTTAATCCTCCGCCTGCGGTGCCACCATCCCGTATGGGCACCGGGTTCTAGTCCCGATTGCTTCTCTTCCAGTCCAGCTCTCTGCTGTGGCCTGGGAAGGCAGTAGAGGATGGCCTAGGTGCCTGGGCCCCTGCACCCGCATGGGAGACCAGGAGGAAGCACCTGGCTCCTGGCTTCGGATGGGCACAGCATGCCAGCCGTAGTGGCCATTTGGGGGGTGAACCAATGGAAAAAAGACCTTTTTCTTTGTCTCTCTCTCTCACTGTCTAATTCTGCCTGTCAAATAAAAAAAATAGAAATAATGTTCCAAGAGTCAAGTCCAGCAGTATAATAAAATATACAAATCGAAACACAGTTGGCCTTGCTCATCCACAGAAGAAATCAACCATGGAGTGCAAATATTTTTAAAAATTGCATCTGTGCTAAATATGTACAATGTATTCTTTTTTAAAAAAAGATTTATTTATTTATTTATTTGAAAGAGTTGCACAGAAAGAGAAGGAGAGGCAGAGAGAGAGAGAGAGAGAGAGGTCTTCCATCTGCTAGTTCATTCCCCAGTTGGCTGCTACAGTCGGAGCTGAGTCGATCTGAAGACAGGAGCCAGGAGCTTCTTCCTGGTCTCCCATGTGGGTGCAGGGGCCCAAGGACCTGGACCATCTTCCACTGCTTTCCCAGTGCTGGATCAGAAGTGGAGCAGCTGGGTCTCGAACCAGCATCCATATGGGATGCCAGCACTGCAAGCGGTGGCTTAAATCACTACGCCACAGTACCAGCCAAGTACAATTTATTCTTTCCCCATCGTCATTCTCTAAACAATACAGTACAACAACTACTTACATAGAATTAACACTATATTATACACTGTATTATATAAGTAATCTAGAGATATTTAAGTATACAAGGGAATGAGTGTTGTTTATTTGCAAATATTATACTGTGTCCTATTAGAGATTTGAGTATCTGTGGATTTTTTTTATTCCCATGGGGAACCTGCAGCCAAGCCTACCCAAGTGGGTGACTGTACCCTTAAGTATACATAGCCAGGAAGAATTTAGAAATAAGGAAGTGTGGCATTCTCATGTCTAGTTTCAATTCAACTGGCAAAATACAAAATTTTAAAAATAAGTAAACAAACTATTGCTCACTAATGAGTTGCTAGATTTTTGGTTTTGCAAAAATACCAAATGAAATTGCTAATCATATTTGCTTTCATAAAAAGATTGTTTCTTTGTTTTGTCAATTACTTTTTTAGAATAAAAGCTCTAAAACTCTCCTCTAAACACTAAGTGTATGTTGAGTTATAAAGCAACACTCTAATTGAGGTTTACAATGTGTGCCACGTCAAAATATGGAAGCCTAGATTGCTTCTGTGCACAATCTCTTATAGCAAACAACCAGAAAACTCGATGGCAGGTATGAGAGGACAGTATCCACCAACCAGACCCCAAGCCAAGCAGGTTGTGATGCTTAAGAGTAGAAGCACCAGCAAGGAAACCATCCAACAGGCCCTGCGCAAGGCAAGGATACAATATGGGCCATATCGAAATCAGAGTGCGTGGACAGGGAGCCAAAGTCATTACATCCTGGTAACTTCACACAGTTGAGAAGACAGAGCTCAGAATTCTCTAAAGCTAAGATGGGTAGAGTGGAGGAGAGACAGTGAGAGAGAGAGAGAGAGAGAGAGAGAGAGAGATGTGAAAGAGGGTTGGGAAAGAGAGAGAAGGAGGAGAGAAGCAGAGAGAGGAGACAGAGAGAAAAGGAGAGAGAGAATAGAGGAGAGAGAGAGATAAGGAGAGAGAGAGAGAGAGAGAGAGAGAGAGAGAGAGAGAGAGAGAGAGAGAGAATCTTCCATTGCTGGTTCCATCCTCATAGCCAGAGCCAGGCCAGGCTAAAAGGCAGGAGCTTGGAACTCCAACTTCTTCTTCAGGTGGGTGGCGGAGGCTCAAGCACTCAAACCATCATCTTGTACCTCCAGGCTGCTTAGTCAGAAGTTGGATCAGAACTCCATCTGGCATTCTGATACAGGATACAAATGTCCCGAGAAGTAGCATAACCTGCTGTACCACCTGAGATGGTGAGATCTTAAGAGAGAGAACATCACAGGGCGGTGAGTAGATAGAAGAATGTTGAAGGTCCAGAGAAGGATCCTTTGACTTTTTGATAGAACTCTGCACATAGGAGGTTAAACTTAGTAGGGAAAGAACCAGAGGTCAAGACATCAAGCTGCCGGCACCGTGGCTTAACAGGCTAATCCTCCGCCTTGTGGCGCCAGCACACCGGGTTCTAGTCCTGGTTGGGGCGCCAGATTCTATCCCAGTTGCCCCTCTTCCAGGCCAGCTCTCTGCTGTGGCCTGGGAAGGCAGTGGAGGATGGCCCAGGTCCTTGGGCCCTGCACCCCATGGGAGACCAGGAGAAGCACCTGGCTCCTGGCTTCGGATCAGCACAGCACGCCGGCCGCGGCGGCCATTGGAGGGTGACCCAATGGCAAAAGGAAGAACTTTCTCTCTGTCTCTCTCTCACTATCCACTCTGCCTCTCGGAAAAAAAAAAAAAAAAAGACATCGAGCAAGACATCGAGCCCCAGAGAGAACTGAGAATAGTTTGTATTCATGCCAGGCACAAGGTAGGGACCCTGAAATACAAAGGCATTTGCAGGGATCCTGCCTCAGACAGTTGTGGACAGCATTAGCTCTGAACTGAAGAGTCTGTAGTTTGCACCTCCCTGAAGCTTAATAGCAAGAAATGAATGGATCAAACCAATTCTAAAAAATTAACAGAATCCTCCCCCCCCCAAAAAAAAGTTCAGTACTATTGAGGAATAGCTGAAAACTCAGGATCTTGCAATGTAAAATTACATCTGTAATCTAATAAGATATCACTGGATGATTTATAATCTTAAGATAAATGTTAAATGAGTGTAGACATGGAAAAAAAAGAGCTGATGAGATCAATAGAAAATGGTAACTAACACAGCTACAATAAATATGTCTAAGAATGTGGAAGAAAAACATTAGCAAAATAATGGAAATATAAAGAAAATGAAACATCTAGTGATGAAAATTTAATACCTAAAATAAAAAATGTATGTGACTATAGCTGATTAGAAACTCAGAAAAAATGTAAGCTTGAAATAGCAATAGACAATCTCATGAAAAAGATACAGTGGAAAAATGAATATAGTATCATTAACTCATGAGAAAATGTCAATTAGTCCAAAATATATGGAATTTGAACTGTCAAAGGGCAGAAAAAATAACTAAAAACAGAGAAAAGTGTATTTAAAGAAATGATGGGTGAAAACTTTCCTCAGTTGAAGAGTAGTACATCCTATACATCCAAATGGGAGGCCTGGATGAAGCTTCTGTATCCTGGCTTTGGTCTGGCCCAACCCTGGCCAGTGAGGCTACTTGGAGAGTGAACCATTGGATGGAGGATCTCACTCTGCCTATGCCTCTCCCTCTCACTCTGTAACTCTGCTTTTCAAATAAATAATTAAATCTTTAACAACAAAAAAGAGAAATTATGAAGACTAGCAAACAGTGGAGGGATATATTTAAAATACCCAGTAGACACAAGAAAACAGAAAAACTGTCAATGTAAATGTTTGTGTCTAGTGAAAATACATTTTTAAAATAAATACAAAATGAATATTTTACATGAAGGACTTCTGAAAATTTACCAGAGCCTAACCTGCTGAAAAACAAGAAAGTTTCAAGAAAGGTCAGTTAGAAAGTTTTAAGAAAGGTCAGTTTCTGGGAAACTGCAACTTAGCAGATAACAGGGAATACCAGTTTGGAAACCCCACTTGTGCAATGGTTAAGATAAGTAAAACTGATGTGTACTGAGATAAGTAGAACTGCTGTATACTAAGATAAGTGAAATTACTGTAAACAAAAACCCCATTCCCCTTTGTATTCACTTGCTTAAGATAATTTTGTGGTTTTTGCCTTTAAATACTGCCTGTAACCCTCGTCCAGTACCTCACTCTCTCAGGAGGGAGGGGTCCGTTTTGTGCAAAACGTAAATAAACCGCCTCTTGCTGTTTGCATCGCTGGTGTCCGGAGTCTGAATTTCTGGGTCCCCAGGGTGCTACCAAGGAACCCGCCAGCTTTGGGTCCTTCATACACAAAATAAAGCTGAGAGAATTGATCACCAACAAGAGTACTGCAAAAAATGCTAAAGGACATTCTTCAGGAGGAAGGAAAAGTTTAAGAAATAGGAAATTGTAATTAAATGAAACATTACAAATGTTTCAGATATGGCCACACACAAAATACATGTCTTTCTAATTTTGAAATCTTAAAATATTAATAGTCAATCATTGCAAAAGTAACATCAAAGTATTGTGGGATTTGGAACATAGGTAAAATAATAGAATATTTGACAACAATAGTACAAAGGATGATAATGAGAAAATGTAAGCAGGCTTTTATAATATTTGAACAGTATATTTAAAATGGTAAAATGTTATTTGAAGATATGCTGCTGTATTTGAGTCACTATAAAAAGCACAAAAAATGGAGTAAATACTGATTATAAAGGGTTCTTCAAGAAGTTCACAGAAAAATATTTTATGAAAACACCATGCATCAATTTCAAAATTTTTTTCGAAAAAATAAAATTATCTTATAATTCTAGTTTTCAGAAAAGTTTTTTGACATACCCTCATACCTAAGTGTCCATTGCAAAGGGAGAAATAAAATAAACATATTTAATGTACCAAAAATTCAGGGAAAGGAAAAAAAAATAAAAGAATACATTTAACAAACAAGA
This sequence comes from Lepus europaeus, assembly GCF_033115175.1. NCBI lineage: Eukaryota > Metazoa > Chordata > Mammalia > Lagomorpha > Leporidae > Lepus > Lepus europaeus. Next base: position 10,266 of record NW_026909551.1, on the reverse strand, counting down.
AAACAAATATCAAGATTGTAGAGTTAACCTATTCATATGATTAAGTATATTTAAATTTAAAAGGTTTAAACAGTGAAAATTCAGAGCCTATCAGGATTGCACAAGAAAGCATGCCTTAACCACTGCTGTTTGCAAGAGACTGACTTTCCACACCGACAGCGAGTGGCTCCTTGGCTATCATTGAAGTGACTTAAGGACATCAACCCCTTCGTGTTCTTGCTGATGTGGCTGTAAAGAGAATCCAGAATCACCAAAACTGCAGTCAGTTGCCTTCCTGGGATGTGGTTGGTGAAGCAACTTGTCTCTGGGCTGTAGGAAGACCTCCTGGAAAGCGGTCAGGAGCAGACAGGGCAACTCCATCCAGAAGTCCAGATTCCAGAAGTCCAGATTCCAGGAGCCTTGTAATCCTGATTAGGAACCCAGCTTCTCTAGAAGCGGTCATGGGAAAGCTTGAGTGGGAAAATACTCTATATATATTTATTTATTTATTTTAATATTGAGCATTTTAAACATTTTCCCATATTCACTTCACAAGTAGATGACATTCTTCACAGGACTAGAAAAAAAAAATCCAAAATTCATCTGGACACACAAAGACTCAATTCTTTCACAATAGAAACAAAAGCCATGGACATCACAATACCAGATTTCAAGATTTACTACAGGGCTGCTATAACCAAGACAGCATGATACTAGCATAAAAATAGACATGTAGAGCAATGGGACAGAATAGAAAACTCAGAAATAAATCCACATTTCTATGAGTAACTTATCTTTGACAAATATACTAAAAATTGTTCTGTGGGGAAAGAGTGATATCTTCAATAAATGAAGTTGGAGAAATGGATTGCCACATGCAGAAGTTTTGAAAACAATTTTTAATTTCACTTTGATAAAAACTATGAGTGGGGCATCTGAATCTTATATTACATGTGTTTCTAGCTCTAGAAGAGACTGCTGAATTGTATTATTCTAAGTGGCAGTATTATATGTATTCATTCAACAATGTGTGAACATTCTGCCTGGTTGTATATATTTTACTGGTACTGTTAATTTTAAAGCTCTTCTAATATTGAATAGTGTTACTGTAATTTTGAATTTTCTTTTTGCTTGACTACATTAAATGTCTTCTTACATAAATCATTGATGTTTATGCACCTCTTTTTGGTGAAAATCTTTTCAAATTTTGCTATTTTTCTTTTATTGGAATGATTTATTTACATACGATTGAGTTTTCACAGTATTTTCATATTCTGGATACAAGTCCTTTATTGAATGTGCTTTAAAATATATTCTTCTATTCCAGATTCCAATTTTTCTTTTTTGACAGGCAGAGTGGACAGTGAGAGAGAGAGAGAGAAAGGTCTTCCTTTTTGCCATTGGTTCACCCTCCAATGGCTGCCGTGGCCAGCGCACTGCGCTGATCCAAAGCCAGGAGCCAGTGCTTCTCTGGTCTCCCATGGGGTGCAGGGCCCAAGGACCTGGGCCATCCTCCACTGCACTCCTGGGCCATAGCAGAGAGGTGGCCTGGAAGAGGGGCAACCGGGACAGAATCCGGTGCCCCGACTGGGACTAGAACTGGTGTGCTGGCACTGCTAGGTGGAGGATTAGCCCTGTTGAGCCACTGCGCTGGCCCAGATTCCTATTTTTATTTTTTATTTGAAAATTTTATTTATTTTTAAAAATTTTTTGAAAGTAGAGAGACATATAGTTACAAACTGACAGATTTCCCACTTGCTCGTTCACTGTCCAAATGCATGCCAAAAGCCAGGGCTGGGCAGGCTGAAGATGAGAGCCCAGGGACCCATGTACTTGCGCCATCACCACTCGGCACTGATGTGTCAGAGTGGACATTAACAGGAAGCTGGAACTGGGAGCAGAGCATACGGCATACACATTTCCAAGTCTTTTTTAGCTACTATGCCAAATGCCTGCTCCCCAAGCTGTTTTTGAAAAAACATTATTTATTGAAATCAAAATGTCACTTGAGCCCACGTTGAAATAGAAAACTTAAATTTAGTTGTATTGATTATCTCACCACAATGAAAGTATAGTCAGAATAATTTACCATGACAGATATCTAAATACTTTATCAATTTCTTAGTGTTTTCTCATGCTGATATTTTTATGGGATTTTAAAAATTATAGCCATCTTTTTTGTGAAATCACCTTCAACCATCTTTAAAACTACAGTTTTTGTTTAAGAAACTTGGAAATAATTGACACCTTCCATTGATACATTGCCTTAGTAAATGAGTAAATACTGTTTCTATTATGCACATTATATATGTTAAGCTTAGAGCAAATTATCCTCATTACAATATGTTCTAATTTCTCATTTTAATAGAGTAACATATATATTTAAGGAATAATGAACTTTGGTCAATATTTCCTTTTTTATTTGTTTTAATACCTTCCACTCCAAAATATCTTTTACAGCAGTACATATATCAGTAAGTTTTATCTATCTATGATTCTTCCAAGTGTTTCATCAATTTTTTTTAAAGATTTATTTACTTATTTGAAAGTCAGAGTTACACACAGAGAGAGAGGCAGAGAGAGAGAGAGGTATTCCATCTGATGATTCACTTCACCGTTGGCTCAAATGGTCAGAGCTGTGTTGATCCAAAGGCAGGAGCAGGAGCTTCTCTGGGTCTCCCATGTGTGTACAGGGACCCAAGGACTTGGGTCATCTTCCACTGTTTTCCCAGGCCCATAGCAGAGCAGCTGGATTGGAAGTGGAGAAGCTGGGACTCGAATGGGCACCCATATGGGATGCCGGCACTGCAGGTGGTTGCTTTACCCGCTACACTACAGCACTGGACCTTCAAATTTTTTACAATATATATTTATTTATTTGAAATTCATTTAGAGAGAGAGAGGCAGAGAGAGAGAGAGAGAGAGAGAGAGAGAGAGAGAATCTTCCATCTGCTGGTGCACCCCCCAAATGGCAATGATGGGCAGCGCTGTGCCAACACTGTGCCAAAGTCAGGAGCTTCATCAAGGTCTCCAACATGAGTGACTGGGACCCAAACACTTGAGCAATCCTCCACTGTTTTCCTAAGGCATAAAACAGTGAGCTGGAATGGAAAAGGAGCAGCTGGGACACAAATTGACACCCATGTGGGATGCTGGCCTTGTCACAAGCAGTGGCTTTATCCCCTACACCACAATGACAACCCCAATCAAATTAGATACAGAAAAACCATAAGCCTTTGTATTTTTATTCCATTACAGTTCAATACATAAATGCACACAAATGAAACTGAGAGCTTACATCAAAACCATTATGAAATCCCATAGAATAGTTACAAGATGCAAAATTTGAGTATGTTAGGGCTTTGGGCCTCCATGCTACTTGTTAGATTTGTTTCAAAGAACTATAAACTATAAAAGCATAATAAATGGAACTCTGGTATTTTACTTAAGTGTCTCAATTGATTTTTTGTGAACTGGAATAAAACTTTAAGGAGTATATTTACAAGATTGTTCAATATTGGTCTAGGGTTGAGTAGCTGATTTATAAAGTATGTCTTCAAGGCTCAAAATGTTTCTGAGATATAAGTGTGCTTGGATATCCAAGAAGGACATGTATGGCCTGACTGACTTCATATTCAGAATTAGCATCATAGGATGGATGGATGGATGGATGGTTGGATGGATGGATGGAGAGAAAAAGAGAGAGGAAAAGAATAGATGATAGATAGATAGATAGATAGATAGATGGATGCTTTGGCATTTAAAACCTTTTTTGTTGGTTGGTTTTTGGGATATTTCTGGATGTCAACTTTAAGTTATATAATTTCCCTAATTTAGTGAGAATACTGTCTTCATGTGTTTTTTTTTTCCCCTAACATTGTCTTTGTATCATGTTCATGTTTCAAAAACAATGAAGCCGGCACCGCGGCTCAATAGGCTAATCCTCCGCCTATTAACATTAACACCAGGTTCTAGTCCTGGTCGGGGCACCAGATTCTGTCCTGGTTGCCCCTCTTCCAGGCCAGCTCTCTGCTATGGCACAGGAGTGCAGTGGAGGATGGCCCAAATGCTTGGGCCCTGCACCCGCATGGGAGGCCAGGAGAAGCCTCCTGGCTCCTGGCTTCGGATCAGCACAATGTGCCAGCTGCAGCGCACCGGCCGCAGCAGCCATTGGAGGGTGAACCAACGGCAAAAAGGAAGACCTTTCTCTCCGTCTCTCTCACTGTTCACTCTGCCTGTCAAAAAAAGAAAATGAATTTTCTGCTTCAAGGTTAAACTTCAGAATTCACTGTTGGAACTGATGCTTTGGTTCTGACCTGAAGCGCCAGCATCCCATAAGGGTGTTGGTTCTAGTCCCCAGCTGCTCCTCTTCTGATCCAGCTCTGTGCTGGCCTAAGAAAGCAGTAGAAGATGGTCAATCACATGGGAGACCCAGAATAAGCTCCTGGCTCCTGCCTTCAGATCAGCGCAGCTCTGCTCATTGTGGCCATCTGAGAGTGAACCAGTGAATAGAAAACCTCTCTCTCTGTCTCTACCTCTCTCTGTAACTCTGTCTTTCAAATAAATGAATTAAATCTTTTTTTAAAGAATTAACTGTAGCATTTACAGCAATCCTTAGCTCTTTTACCTTTAACAAAATTAATTATCAAGAGCTTTAATTTTGTTCCATAAATAAACTATTGGAAGTTTCCTGGTTTTCAAGCTGATGAATGCTGCCGTGAGAGTGGCAACTGTTACAACACCTGCAAGTGTCTGTCACTGCTGTTGGAGCCCACACATTAACAGCCCCTCTTTGCTTTTCATGCACCCCAACCTCCACCCCCTATCACCCACTTGGAAGTGGGCGTGAGATGCACTAAGTGAGAAAACAGGCATTGGTTAAGTAGAACCTGAAGATGGGTAGTGGTCCTTACGAATCCATTCTGCCACTCCGTGTGCTGAACTACAAGACTTCTACAAACTAGCCTCAAGCTTTGGAAGTAGATGCTACTGCTTCTTTCTCTGATTTGTGCTGTGTGGTGTTCATGTGGACCAGCGATAACCAGCATAGACCCACAGAGAAGGCTCAGTGTCAGCCAGGCACTTTTGCAAGTCAAATGCTTGAGTGACAAAGCTCTTGAGCGATGAAGTCAGTACATTGCCTGACACTCCTTCTGCTTGCTTCCTGGTTGTTGCTTCATTAATCTGAAACAGGCTCTGAAAACAGGAAGGCCAAGCGGACATCAAGGGGCTGTTTCTTTGGCTGAGATGGAGACAGTTAACAGGTGAGGAAGGACTTGAGGTCCAGCTCATAACAGCCAAACGCACTGTGATAAAAGAAAAAGTAGGCGACAATCAGCAAATGAAAAAGTAAAGCTCTTAGAAGGGCCGTTTTAGAGACCAAGAAGTGAAATCAAAGTCAAGGCACAGCCCCACCCAGCAAAAGTTCCATTCCACGAGGATCTGCCTGAGAGCTCTCCAAGAAAACTCATTAATGGAAAACCTCTGTCCTGTAAAAGGTTTATTTTTTCGTAATACTGAAAAATGAATCCCTACTGATTTTGCATGTTTAACATATGCTTGAAGACAAAACCAGATAAAGAAAAAACTTCATAATATAGCCCTGAGACTCCTCAGAGTAATATCGTCTAATGAAACCCAGCAGTGCATTAAAAATAATAAAATATTACAATCAAAATGAGTATGTTACAGAAGTGCAGTAATTTTACAACATTATATGAATTAAAGCATTTAATACATCGCTTCAATCAACAAAACATAAAATTACATAATTATCTAAATAGATGCATAGAATATTTTAAAAACCTTAAAATATAATTTAGTGTACATTTTTCAGAAAACCTTTATAAAAGATGGAAATTTGCTTTAAGTGGAAGAAAAAAGTCAATTGCAGAATCTTACAGTGAACCTTCCCAAAATGAATAATATGGTTGCACTTCCTTTTGTATTTGGAACAAAGCACACGACATTAATTTTACCATTCAACATAATTCAGAAAGTCTGACTGCAAGTAAGATAAGAAAAAGCAGCCATTGAAGTTTAAACCTCAGTAGGTGTTTCATGGAACGTAGTAGGTACCATTTTTTTTTTTTTTTTAAGATTTATTTATTTATTTGAAATGCAGAGTTACAAAGAGGCAGAAGCAGAGAAAGAGAGAGGTCTTCCATCCACTGGTTCACTCCCCAGATGGCCACAATAGCTGGAGCTGAGCAGATCCAAAGCCAGGAGCCAGGAGTCTCCTCTGGGTCTCCTGCGCAGGTGCAGGGGCCCAAGGACTTGGGCCTTCTTACACTGCCTTCCCAGGCCATAGCGGAGAGCTGGATAGGAAGTGGGAGCAGCCAGGACTTGAACTGGTGTCCATATAGGCTGCTGGCACTGCAGGCAGAAGCTTTACCCCACCATGCCACAGCCCCGCATAGGCACCATTTCATTCTTTCTCGACTCCATCTGCCTTTTGTCTGGCTGCTACTTGAATGACTAGTTTTGTGTGTGTGAGCAAACCGGATGCAATCAGGTGTACCCTGTAGGTCTGCACCCTGCTGGGCTGTATCCTGCTGCATTATCCCCAGGCCACCTGTTGGTGTCAGTTTATGGCACATGATGGGCCATTGCTTGACACTAGGGCTGTGAGATTCACAAATGTCCCCAAGAGCCAACATTTGCTAATGGGGATTTGGGAACTGGGAGAGAAATTCTCCCCTTTCTTCCTCCAGGAGAATGGCAGCTGATGTTCTGTATTGAGCTTCTTGGAGGAACACACGTTTACGTGCAAGGCACAGAGGCACTTAGCAGCGGCCATCTTGGACCTAATGCTGCTAACTCTCCATGTATCTCTTTCACCCTTGTCCTGCCACTTCACTGAATGTCTCTGAGCTTTGTCTCCCTTTTGAAGGAGTTGTACATGTGGCTTTGTCTCAGGTTTGTTATGAGGAATGATGGTAATCATTAGCCCTGGAACATTATCAAAATACAAAAGTATTATAAAAACAAATGTAGTTCAAAGCTCCTAATTGGCTTTTATCTGCAGTTCTAGAGTCAGGTAGCGTTGCACCCTGCAGAACACAATGAGCAATCCAAGGAGGTTGACTTTATAGACAGAAAAGAGCTGAGAAAGGCAGAAACACGATGAAGAGCAGGTTGGCCCTTCAAAGTTATTTTCCTTGTAGGAGGTAAATCAGAGGGATGTGATTTTTTGAAAAAGATTTCTTTCTTTATTTGAAAGGCAGAGTGACTACTGAGAAAGGGAAGGAGGAAGGTAGATAGGCAAGGAGAGAGAGAGAGAGAGAGAAGAGAGAGAGAGAGAGAGGTGAGAGAGCTCTTTCAGCTCTTTCAACTGCTGGTCCACTCACCAAATTGTATGGATCATCATTCACTGCTTTCTCTGTCACATTAGCAGGAATCCAGATCCAAAGTAGAGCAACTCAGACTCAAGTGGGTTCTCCGATATGGGTCGTGGGTGTCAGGGACTTCTTTATCATGCCAGCTTGTTTGTGGATTTGGCCACTGTCTCCCTCCTGATTTCTTGGGAGGTCAGATAACCACTCAGTTTCACCTACGTGGGCAAAGCCTCAGCATATGTGACCATGTTTTGTTTGGTCTATGAGGTCTAGTGCAGAAGCCTAGCCCAAGGCAATGGGCTCCTATCAAGTTTATTTAACAATGTATTCAGATTGGCCTCCATATTTTGATTTGATAGCTAGATTATTTAGCAATCTCAAGATTGTATACCACCCAAATTCCAATGTTAGTTTGGTGGTGGCAACCACTGCATTCAATGGCTTTTGTATGCAGTTAATAATGATGGGAAATAGCCGGCGCCGCGGCTCACTAGGCTAATCCTCCGCCTTGCGGTGCCGGCACACCGGGTTCTAGTCCCGGTCAGGGCACCGATCCTGTCCCGGTTGCCCCTCTTCCAGGCCAGCTCTCTGCTGTGGCAGGGAGTGCAGTGGAGGATGGCCCAAGTGCTTGGGCCCTGCACCCCATGGGAGACCAGGATAAGTACCTGGCTCCTGCCATAGGATCGGCGCGGTGCGCTGGCCGCAGCGTGCCTACCGCGGCGGCCCACTGGAGGGTGAACCAACGGCAAAAAGGAAGACCTTTCTCTCTGTCTCTCTCTCACTGTCCACTCTGCCTGTCAAAAAAAAAAAAATGATGGAAATAAGTGGACAATGAAGCATTAGCCTCTAGTACACCGTGCATTTGAACTGCACTCGAGAACAATGAAAATAACTAGAGGAAAATTGGCTCATATTAATTACACTTGGAATTCTTTATCAAAGAAAATGATATGCTCATGCAGCCCACTTCCATCCAAGGGTATACTCTGAAATCCAAGAGTTTTTTCACAATGGCTTTGAAAGAAACTCCAGTTCTGCAGCTGTCTGGAAGGCAGACTTTGTAGAACTCTGTGGGTAGGATCAATCTGTGAGCCTGTGGCAGAGCTCCAAGAAGACTGACTGTATCACCCCAGCACTTTCCAAAGTCAAGATCAGAGCACTGAGAGGAAGAGAGTGGAGTTCTAGGAAGGAGGATGGGGAAAATTGGCTGTGTGCACCCAGCGTCTTGAGTCCTTAGATTCTCCTGCTACCGCTGGTTGGTAGAAGAATCCTCTTTTGAGTTTTTTTTTTTTTTTCCAAAGGAAAATAATCTCACTTTTCTGAAGCAGTGAATGACCCCACCAGGTGTTATGTGTGCTACAAAGATATCTTGATGCTCATGGAGGAATTTGGTACAAGCTTTCATGCGTGGGAGGTATTATATTGCATGGTGGTATTATATATGCATGGTGGAATTATATTGAAAGATTTATCAGATGAGTGACAAATTAGTAGAACTGTAGAACATGAAAAAGTATCCAAGATTCACTACCTAGATTAGCAAAGGAAATATTGCAAATCTGTGAAAATAGCTAAAGCGTGAATGGAAAAGTTTGTAGACCGGGGAGCTGAAGGGAAGCACTGCTGTGGGCCAGTGGCTATGAAGTGGAGGGAAGTGGAAAGCCAGAGGAAAGTCCTTCAAAGAGGAGTCACAGTCAGCCCATTTTCAATTGAGGAAACACTGAGTAATCGAAAGTAAAACAAATGTTTCATAGTTGAAGAATAAAGCAGACATTTAATGGTATATCAACGAGTGCCATTTTAATTTCAATGATAAGTAAAAATAAAAAGCATCATAACATTTCAAATGAAATAGTGTCTTCTGCATGATTGGAGATATGATTTTCAGGATTTCGCTTTGCTTAATTGATAGGTAACCAGAGGGATCAATATGCAGAGATGAGAAAATAAAATGAAGCCATATTGCTAGGTCTTAGTATCCAACATTTTTTAAAATTTTAATTAATAGCTTTATTTTTCTGAGCAGGGTAGTTACAGGCTTATAGAAAACATGAGTGTGAAGCCCAGAGAATATACTTCTCCCCACAGCCAGTTTATCCTATTTTTGATATCTTGCTTTGGCATAGTAAATTTGCTTTACTTGACAAGGAAATAGTCATCTATTATCATTACTACAGTCCATAGAGTTCACGTTTAGCATGGCAGGTTCTGTGAGCTTTGACAAATGCAGACTGTATACGATGCACGACTATACTATCACACATTGTAGTGTCATGGTACCAGCCATCTTCTGTACCCTGTCTGTTGATCCCTCCTTTCTCTACAACCCCTGGACCAGGACTACAGTGGTCTTTTAATTTCATGGACTTGAATTTTACAGAATGTCATGAAGTAGAATCACATCACATGTGGACTTTCAAGATTGGCTCCTTTCACTTAGAAATATGCATGTGGCTTCCTCCTTGTTTTTGTGGAGGGCTGTACCATTTCTTTCTGTTGCAGAGTAATCCTCCCATGTATCGAAGGGCCAGGCAGTTTTTATATTCATAATAGCTGAATCCATAAAAGCTGCTGAAAGACAGCTTTGTTGTTCTCAAGTTTTTAACAATTAAGCTACAGCTGCTGTGAACATTTAGGTGCAGATTTTCTTTATGAACATAAGTTTTTAATTCCTTTGGCTAAATACTAAGGAATGTGTAAGGGAGTTTCTTACAAAAACTCAACGTCGTCATGATGTCTAGGTTTTTACATTACACAGTGAGTCTTCCGGTGATAGAAGTCTGCAGTAGATCTTCACAAATTATTCCTGGCATCCAAGTTAGTTTATTATTATCACTATTGTTGCTACTGAGCTATGCTAACTCAGGAGTCCTGATATTTCCCAGAATATCTGCTGAAAATTGCATACATTCTAAGAACAATTTTCATAACCCTTATGATTGCCATTTAT
>NW_026909550.1:0-29859 GCF_033115175.1 Lepus europaeus | reverse complement strand
GTATCTCTATGTGTGAGAGGGGCCCGTCCGCGCCAAAACCCAAAACGCGCTGCGGCCTCCAGGGACACAGGGGACACAAGTGGCTGTGTGGCTTGCAGTGCCCGAGCAGAGGGAGGGAGGTTGTCTGGCTGCTGAGGCGCAGCCGGTGTCAGCCCTTCGGGGAACTGCCCGTGGATGCTTCGGGAATGGGGGCTGCCAACTCAGAACCCCCGTTCTCTGTGGCTGCAGCCAGCCAGGGGGCTCCAGGGTCGGGTGCGCCCGCGGGCCTGGGGGGCTTCTTGCCTGTGTGCAGGGCTTCTACGCACAAGGTGGCACCTCATCCAGGCTCAAGGGTGGTGGCAGGAACCCAGGAGGCGCTCGGGGACTCAGCAGGGCCCGCCCCTGGGGCCAGGGGTCTGGCAGGCTCCGGGGCAAATGGACTACGGAAGCCGAGAGGGGCCCGTCCGCGCCAAAACCCAAAACGCGCTGCGTCCTCCAGGGACACAGGGGACACAAGTGGCTGTGTGGCTTGCAGTGCCCGACCAGAGGGAGGGAGGTTGTCTGGCTGCTGAGGCGCAGCCGGTGTCAGCCCTTCGGGGAACTGCCCGTGGATGCTTCGGGAATGGGGGCTGCCAACTCAGAACCTCCATTCCCTGTGGCTGCAGCCAGCCAGGGGGCTCCAGGGTCGGGCGCGCCCGCGGGCCTGGGGGCTTCTTGCCTGTGTGCAGGGCTTCTACGCACAAGGTGGCACCTCATCCCGGCCCAAGGGTGGTGGCAGGAACCCAGGAGGCGCTCGGGGACTCAGCAGGGCCCGCCCCTGGGGCCAGGGGTCTGGCAGGCTCCGGGGGCAAATGGACTACGGAAGCCGAGAGGGGCCCGTCCGCGCCAAAACCCAAAACGCGCTGCGGCCTCCAGGGACACAGGGGACACAAGTGGCTGTGTGGCTTGCAGTGCCCGACCAGAGGGAGGGAGGTTGTCTGGCTGCTGAGGCGCAGCCGGTGTCAGCCCTTCGGGGAACTGCCCGTGGATGCTTCGGGAATGGGGGCTGCCAACTCAGAACCCCCATTCCCTATGGCTGCAGCCAGCCAGGGGGCTCCAGGGTCGGGCGCGCCCGCGGGCCTGGGGGGCTTCTTGCCTGTGTGCAGGGCTTCTACGCACAAGGTGGCACCTCATCCCGGCCCAAGGGTGGTGGCAGGAACCCAGGAGGCGCTCGGGGACTCAGCAGGGCCCGCCCCTGGGGCCAGGGGTCTGGCAGGCTCCGGGGCAAATGGACCACGGAAGCCGAGAGGGGCCCGTCCGCGCCAAAACCCAAAACGCGCTGCGGCCTCCAGGGACACAGGGGACACAAGTGGCTGTGTGGCTTGCAGTGCCCGACCAGAGGGAGGGAGGTTGTCTGGCTGCTGAGGCGCAGCCGGTGTCAGCCCTTCGGGGAACTGCCCGTGGATGCTTCGGGAATGGGGGCTGCCAACTCAGAACCCCCGTTCCCTGTGGCTGCAGCCAGCCAGGGGGCTCCAGGGTCGGGCGCGCCTGCGGGCCTGGGGGGCTTCTTGCCTGTGTGCAGGGCTTCTACGCACAAGGTGGCACCTCATCCCGGCCCAAGGGTGGTGGCAGGAACCCAGGAGGCGCTCGGGGACTAAGCAGGGCCCGCCCTGGGGCCAGGGGTCTGGCAGGCTCCGGGGGCAAATGGACTACGGAATCCGAGAGGGGCACGTCCGCGCCAAAACCCAAAACGCGCTGCGGCCTCCAGGGACACAGGGGACACAAGTGGCTGTGTGGCTTGCAGTGCCCGACCAGAGGGAGGGAGGTTGTCTGGCTGCTGAGGCGCAGCCGGTGTCAGCCCTTCGGGGAACTGCCCGTGGATGCTTCGGGAATGGGGGCTGCCAACTCAGAACCCCCGTTCCCTGTGGCTGCAGCCAGCCAGGGGTCTCCAGGGTCGGGCGCGCCCGCGGGCCTGGGGGGCTTCTTGCCTGTGTGCAGGGCTTCTACGCACAAGGTGGCACCTCATCCCGGCCCAAGGGTGGTGGCAGGAACCCAGGAGGCGCTCGGGGACTCAGCAGGGCCCGCCCCTGGGGCCAGGGGTCTGGCAGGCTCCGGGGCAAATGGACTACGGAAGCCGAGAGGGGCCCGTCCGCGCCAAAACCCAAAACGCGCTGCGGCCTCCAGGGACACAGGGGACACAAGTGGCTGTGTGGCTTGCAGTGCCCGACCAGAGGGAGGGAGGTTGTCTGGCTGCTGAGGCGCAGCCGGTGTCAGCCCTTCGGGGAACTGCCCGTGGATGCTTCGGGAATGGGGGCTGCCAACACAGAACCCCCATTCCATGTGGCTGCAGCCAGCCAGGGGGCTCCAGGGTCGGGCGCTGCGCGCGGGCCTGGGGGGCTTCTTGTCTGTGTGCAGGGCTTCTACGCACAAGGTGGCACCTCATCCCGGCCCAAGGGTGGTGGCAGGAACCCAGGAGGCGCTCGGGGACTCAGCAGGGCCCGCCCCTGGGGCCAGGGGTCTGGCAGGCTCCGGGGGCAAATGGACTACGGAAGCCGAGAGGGGCCCGTCCGCGCCAAAACCCAAAACGCGCTGCGGCCTCCAGGGACACAGGGGACACAAGTGGCTGTGTGGCTTGCAGTGCCCGACCAGAGGGAGGGAGATTGTCTGGCTGCTGAGGCGCAGCCGGTGTCAGCCCTTCGGGGAACTGCCCGTGGATGCTTCGGGAATGGGGGCTGCCAACTCAGAACCCCCGTTCCCTGTGGCTGCAGCCAGCCAGGGGGCTCCAGGGTCGGGCGCGCCCGCGGCCTGGGGGGCTTCTTGTCTGTGTGCAGGGCTTCTACGCACAAGGTGGCACCTCATCCCGGCCAAGGGTGGTGGCAGGAACCCAGGAGGTGCTCGGGGACTCAGCAGGGCCCGCCCCTGGGGCCAGGGGTCTGGCAGGCTCCGGGGCAAATGGACTACGGAAGCCGAGAGGGGCCCGTCCGCGCCAAAACCCAAAACGCGCTGCGGCCTCCAGGGACACAGGGGACACAAGTGGCTGTGTGGCTTGCAGTGCCCGACCAGAGGGAGGGAGGTTTTCTGGCTGCTGAGGCGCAGCCGGTGTCAGTCCTTCGGGGAACTGCCCGTGGATGCTTCGGGAATGCGGGCTGCCAACTCAGAACCCCCATTCCCTGTGGCTGCAGCCAGCCAGGGGGCTCCAGGGTCGGGCGCGCCCGCGGGCCTGGGGGGCTTCTTGCCTGTGTGCAGGGCTTCTACGCACAAGGTGGCACCTCATCCCGGCCCAAGGGTGGTGGCAGGAACCCAGGAGGCGCTCGGGGACTAAGCAGGGCCCGCCCCTGGGGCCAGGGGTCTGGCAGGCTCCGGGGCAAATGGACTACGGAAGCCGAGAGGGGCCCGTCCGCGCCAAAACCCAAAACGCGCTGCGGCCTCCAGGGACACAGGGGACACAAGTGGCTGTGTGGCTTGCAGTGCCCGACCAGAGGGAGGGAGGTTGTCTGGCTGCTGAGGCGCAGCCGGTGTCAGCCCTTCGGGGAACTGCCCGTGGATGCTTCGGGAATGGGGGCTGCCAACTCAGAACCCCCGTTCCCTGTGGCTGCAGCCAGCCAGGGGGCTCCAGGGTCGGGCGCGCCCGCGGGCCTGGGGGGCTTCTTGCCTGTGTGCAGGGCTTCTACGCACAAGGTGGCACCTCATCCCGGCCCAAGGGTGGTGGCAGGAACCCAGGAGGCGCTCGGGGACTCAGCAGGGCCCGCCCCTGGGGCCAGGGGTCTGGCAGGCTCCGGGGCAAATGGACTACGGAAGCCGAGAGGGGCCCGTCCGCGCCAAAACCCAAAACGCGCTGCGGCCTCCAGGGACACAGGGGACACAAGTGGCTGTGTGGCTTGCAGTGCCCGACCAGAGGGAGGGAGGTTGTCTGGCTGCTGAGGCGCAGCCGGTGTCAGCCCTTCGGGGAACTGCCCGTGGATGCTTCGGGAATGGGGGCTGCCAACTCAGAACCCCCGTTCCCTGTGGCTGCAGCCAGCCAGGGGGCTCCAGGGTCGGGCGCGCCCGCGGGCCTGGGGGGCTTCTTGCCTGTGTGCAGGACTTCTACGCACAAGGTGGCACCTCATCCCGGCCCAAGGGTGGTGGCAGGAACCCAGGAGGCGCTCGGGGACTCAGCAGGGCCCGCCCCTGGGGCCAGGGGTCTGGCAGGCTCCGGGGGCAAATGGACTACGGAAGCCGAGAGGGGCCCGTCCGCGCCAAAACCCAAAACGCGCTGCGGCCTCCAGGGACACAGGGGACACAAGTGGCTGTGTGGCTTGCAGTGCCCGAGCAGAGGGAGGGAGGTTGTCTGGCTGCTGAGGCGCAGCCGGTGTCAGCCCTTCGGGGAACTGCCCGTGGATGCTTCGGGAATGGGGGCTGCCAACTCAGAACCCCCGTTCTCTGTGGCTGCAGCCAGCCAGGGGGCTCCAGGGTCGGGTGCGCCCGCGGGCCTGGGGGGCTTCTTGCCTGTGTGCAGGGCTTCTACGCACAAGGTGGCACCTCATCCAGGCTCAAGGGTGGTGGCAGGAACCCAGGAGGCGCTCGGGGACTCAGCAGGGCCCACCCCTGGGGCCAGGGGTCTGGCAGGCTCCGGGGCAAATGGACTACGGAAGCCGAGAGGGGCCCGTCCGCGCCAAAACCCAAAACGCGCTGCGTCCTCCAGGGACACAGGGGACACAAGTGGCTGTGTGGCTTGCAGTGCCCGACCAGAGGGAGGGAGGTTGTCTGGCTGCTGAGGCGCAGCCGGTGTCAGCCCTTCGGGGAACTGCCCGTGGATGCTTCGGGAATGGGGGCTGCCAACTCAGAACCTCCATTCCCTGTGGCTGCAGCCAGCCAGGGGGCTCCAGGGTCGGGCGCGCCCGCGGGCCTGGGGGGCTTCTTGCCTGTGTGCAGGGCTTCTACGCACAAGGTGGCACCTCATCCCGGCCCAAGGGTGGTGGCAGGAACCCAGGAGGCGCTCGGGGACTCAGCAGGGCCCGCCCCTGGGGCCAGGGGTCTGGCAGGCTCCGGGGGCAAATGGACTACGGAAGCCGAGAGGGGCCCGTCCGCGCCAAAACCCAAAACGCGCTGCGGCCTCCAGGGACACAGGGGACACAAGTGGCTGTGTGGCTTGCAGTGCCCGACCAGAGGGAGGGAGGTTGTCTGGCTGCTGAGGCGCAGCCGGTGTCAGCCCTTCGGGGAACTGCCCGTGGATGCTTCGGGAATGGGGGCTGCCAACTCAGAACCCCCATTCCCTATGGCTGCAGCCAGCCAGGGGGCTCCAGGGTCGGGCGCGCCCGCGGGCCTGGGGGGCTTCTTGCCTGTGTGCAGGGCTTCTACGCACAAGGTGGCACCTCATCCCGGCCCAAGGGTGGTGGCAGGAACCCAGGAGGCGCTCGGGGACTCAGCAGGGCCCGCCCCTGGGGCCAGGGGTCTGGCAGGCTCCGGGGCAAATGGACCACGGAAGCCGAGAGGGGCCCGTCCGCGCCAAAACCCAAAACGCGCTGCGTCCTCCAGGGACACAGGGGACACAAGTGGCTGTGTGGCTTGCAGTGCCCGACCAGAGGGAGGGAGGTTGTCTGGCTGCTGAGGCGCAGCCGGTGTCAGCCCTTCGGGGAACTGCCCGTGGATGCTTCGGGAATGGGGGCTGCCAACTCAGAACCCCCGTTCCCTGTGGCTGCAGCCAGCCAGGGGGCTCCAGGGTCGGGCGCGCCCGCGGGCCTGGGGGGCTTCTTGCCTGTGTGCAGGACTTCTACGCACAAGGTGGCACCTCATCCCGGCCCAAGGGTGGTGGCAGGAACCCAGGAGGCGCTCGGGGACTCAGCAGGGCCCGCCCCTGGGGCCAGGGGTCTGGCAGGCTCCGGGGGCAAATGGACTACGGAAGCCGAGAGGGGCCCGTCCGCGCCAAAACCCAAAACGCGCTGCGGCCTCCAGGGACACAGGGGACACAAGTGGCTGTGTGGCTTGCAGTGCCCGAGCAGAGGGAGGGAGGTTGTCTGGCTGCTGAGGCGCAGCCGGTGTCAGCCCTTCGGGGAACTGCCCGTGGATGCTTCGGGAATGGGGGCTGCCAACTCAGAACCCCCGTTCTCTGTGGCTGCAGCCAGCCAGGGGGCTCCAGGGTCGGGTGCGCCCGCGGGCCTGGGGGGCTTCTTGCCTGTGTGCAGGGCTTCTACGCACAAGGTGGCACCTCATCCAGGCTCAAGGGTGGTGGCAGGAACCCAGGAGGCGCTCGGGGACTCAGCAGGGCCCGCCCCTGGGGCCAGGGGTCTGGCAGGCTCCGGGGCAAATGGACTACGGAAGCCGAGAGGGGCCCGTCCGCGCCAAAACCCAAAACGCGCTGCGTCCTCCAGGGACACAGGGGACACAAGTGGCTGTGTGGCTTGCAGTGCCCGACCAGAGGGAGGGAGGTTGTCTGGCTGCTGAGGCGCAGCCGGTGTCAGCCCTTCGGGGAACTGCCCGTGGATGCTTCGGGAATGGGGGCTGCCAACTCAGAACCTCCATTCCCTGTGGCTGCAGCCAGCCAGGGGGCTCCAGGGTCGGGCGCGCCCGCGGGCCTGGGGGGCTTCTTGCCTGTGTGCAGGGCTTCTACGCACAAGGTGGCACCTCATCCCGGCCCAAGGGTGGTGGCAGGAACCCAGGAGGCGCTCGGGGACTCAGCAGGGCCCGCCCCTGGGGCCAGGGGTCTGGCAGGCTCCGGGGGCAAATGGACTACGGAAGCCGAGAGGGGCCCGTCCGCGCCAAAACCCAAAACGCGCTGCGGCCTCCAGGGACACAGGGGACACAAGTGGCTGTGTGGCTTGCAGTGCCCGACCAGAGGGAGGGAGGTTGTCTGGCTGCTGAGGCGCAGCCGGTGTCAGCCCTTCGGGGAACTGCCCGTGGATGCTTCGGGAATGGGGGCTGCCAACTCAGAACCCCCATTCCCTATGGCTGCAGCCAGCCAGGGGGCTCCAGGGTCGGGCGCGCCCGCGGGCCTGGGGGGCTTCTTGCCTGTGTGCAGGGCTTCTACGCACAAGGTGGCACCTCATCCCGGCCCAAGGGTGGTGGCAGGAACCCAGGAGGCGCTCGGGGACTCAGCAGGGCCCGCCCCTGGGGCCAGGGGTCTGGCAGGCTCCGGGGCAAATGGACCACGGAAGCCGAGAGGGGCCCGTCCGCGCCAAAACCCAAAACGCGCTGCGGCCTCCAGGGACACAGGGGACACAAGTGGCTGTGTGGCTTGCAGTGCCCGACCAGAGGGAGGGAGGTTGTCTGGCTGCTGAGGCGCAGCCGGTGTCAGCCCTTCGGGGAACTGCCCGTGGATGCTTCGGGAATGGGGGCTGCCAACTCAGAACCCCCGTTCCCTGTGGCTGCAGCCAGCCAGGGGGCTCCAGGGTCGGGGGCGCCTGCGGGCCTGGGGGGCTTCTTGCCTGTGTGCAGGGCTTCTACGCACAAGGTGGCACCTCATCCCGGCCCAAGGGTGGTGGCAGGAACCCAGGAGGCGCTCGGGGACTAAGCAGGGCCCGCCCCTGGGGCCAGGGGTCTGGCAGGCTCCGGGGGCAAATGGACTACGGAATCCGAGAGGGGCACGTCCGCGCCAAAACCCAAAATGCGCTGCGGCCTCCAGGGACACAGGGGACACAAGTGGCTGTGTGGCTTGCAGTGCCCGACCAGAGGGAGGGAGGTTGTCTGGCTGCTGAGGCGCAGCCGGTGTCAGCCCTTCGGGGAACTGCCCGTGGATGCTTCGGGAATGGGGGCTGCCAACTCAGAACCCCCGTTCCCTGTGGCTGCAGCCAGCCAGGGGTCTCCAGGGTCGGGCGCGCCCGCGGGCCTGGGGGGCTTCTTGCCTGTGTGCAGGGCTTCTACACACAAGGTGGCACCTCATCCCGGCCCAAGGGTGGTGGCAGGAACCCAGGAGGCGCTCGGGGACTCAGCAGGGCCCGCCCCTGGGGCCAGGGGTCTGGCAGGCTCCGGGGCAAATGGACTACGGAAGCCGAGAGGGGCCCGTCCGCGCCAAAACCCAAAACGCGCTGCGGCCTCCAGGGACACAGGGGACACAAGTGGCTGTGTGGCTTGCAGTGCCCGACCAGAGGGAGGGAGGTTGTCTGGCTGCTGAGGCGCAGCCGGTGTCAGCCCTTCGGGGAACTGCCCGTGGATGCTTCGGGAATGGGCGCTGCCAAAACAGAACCCCCATTCCATGTGGCTGCAGCCAGCCAGGGGGCTCCAGGGTCGGGCACGCGCGCGGTCCTGGGGGGCTTCTTGTCTGTGTGCAGGGCTTCTACGCACAAGGTGGCACCTCATCCCGGCCCAAGGGTGGTGGCAGGAACCCAGGAGGCGCTCGGGGACTCAGCAGGGCCCGCCCCTGGGGCCAGGGGTCTGGCAGGCTCCGGGGGCAAATGGACTACGGAAGCCGAGAGGGGCCCGTCCGCGCCAAAACCCAAAATGCGCTGCGGCCTCCAGGGACACAGGGGACACAAGTGGCTGTGTGGCTTGCAGTGCCCGACCAGAGGGAGGGAGATTGTCTGGCTGCTGAGGCGCAGCCGGTGTCAGCCCTTCGGGGAACTGCCCGTGGATGCTTCGGGAATGGGGGCTGCCAACTCAGAACCCCCGTTCCCTGTGGCTGCAGCCAGCCAGGGGGCTCCAGGGTCGGGCGCGCCCGCGGGCCTGGGGGGCTTCTTGCCTGTGTGCAGGGCTTCTACGCACAAGGTGGCACCTCATCCCGGCCCAAGGGTGGTGGCAGGAACCCAGGAGGCGCTCGGGGACTCAGCAGGGCCCGCCCCTGGGGCCAGGGGTCTGGCAGGCTCCGGGGCAAATGGACTACGGAAGCCGAGAGGGGCCCGTCCGCGCCAAAACCCAAAACGCGCTGCGGCCTCCAGGGACACAGGGGACACAAGTGGCTGTGTGGCTTGCAGTGCCCGACCAGAGGGAGGGAGGTTGTCTGGCTGCTGAGGCGCAGCCGGTGTCAGCCCTTCGGGGAACTGCCCGTGGATGCTTCGGGAATGGGGGCTGCCAACTCAGAACCCCCGTTCCCTGTGGCTGCAGCCAGCCAGGGGGCTCCAGGGTCGGGCGCGCCCGCGGGCCTGGGGGGCTTCTTGCCTGTGTGCAGGGCTTCTACGCACAAGGTGGCACCTCATCCCGGCCCAAGGGTGGTGGCAGGAACCCAGGAGGCGCTCGGGGACTCAGCAGGGCCCGCCCCTGGGGCCAGGGGTCTGGCAGGCTCCGGGGCAAATGGACTACGGAAGCCGAGAGGGGCCCGTCCGCGCCAAAACCCAAAACGCGCTGCGGCCTCCAGGGACACAGGGGACACAAGTGGCTGTGTGGCTTGCAGTGCCCGAGCAGAGGGAGGGAGGTTGTCTGGCTGCTGAGGCGCAGCCGGTGTCAGCCCTTCGGGGAACTGCCCGTGGATGCTTCGGGAATGGGGGCTGCCAACTCAGAACCCCCGTTCCCTGTGGCTGCAGCCAGCCAGGGGGCTCCAGGGTCGGGCGCGCCCGCGGGCCTGGGGGGCTTCTTGCCTGTGTGCAGGGCTTCTACGCACAAGGTGGCACCTCATCCCGGCCCAAGGGTGGTGGCAGGAACCCAGGAGGCGCTCGGGGACTAAGCAGGGCCCGCCCCTGGGGCCAGGGGTCTGGCAGGCTCCGGGGGCAAATGGACTACGGAAGCCGAGAGGGGCACGTCCGCGCCAAAACCCAAAACGCGCTGCGGCCTCCAGGGACACAGGGGACACAAGTGGCTGTGTGGCTTGCAGTGCCCGACCAGAGGGAGGGAGGTTGTCTGGCTGCTGAGGCGCAGCCGGTGTCAGCCCTTCGGGGAACTGCCCGTGGATGCTTCGGGAATGGGGGCTGCCAACTCAGAACCCCCGTTCCCTGTGGCTGCAGCCAGCCAGGGGGCTCCAGGGTCGGGCGCGCCCGCGGGCCTGGGGGGCTTCTTGCCTGTGTGCAGGGCTTCTACGCACAAGGTGGCACCTCATCCCGGCCCAAGGGTGGTGGCAGGAACCCAGGAGGCGCTCGGGGACTCAGCAGGGCCCGCCCCTGGGGCCAGGGGTCTGGCAGGCTCCGGGGCAAATGGACTACGGAAGCCGAGAGGGGCCCGTCCGCGCCAAAACCCAAAACGCGCTGCGGCCTCCAGGGACACAGGGGACACAAGTGGCTGTGTGGCTTGCAGTGCCCGACCAGAGGGAGGGAGGTTGTCTGGCTGCTGAGGCGCAGCCGGTGTCAGCCCTTCGGGGAACTGCCCGTGGATGCTTCAGGAATGGGGGCTGCCAACTCAGAACCCCCGTTCCCTGTGGCTGCAGCCAGCCAGGGGGCTCCAGGGTCGGGCGCGCCCGCGTGCCTGGGGGGCTTCTTGTCTGTGTGCAGGGCTTCTACGCACAAGGTGGCACCTCATCCCGGCCCAAGGGTGGTGGCAGGAACCCAGGAGGCGCTCGGGGACTCAGCAGGGCCCGCCCCTGGGGCCAGGGGTCTGGCAGGCTCCGGGGGCAAATGGACTACGGAAGCCGAGAGGGGCCCGTCCGCGCCAAAACCCAAAATGCGCTGCGGCCTCCAGGGACACAGGGGACACAAGTGGCTGTGTGGCTTGCAGTGCCCGACCAGAGGGAGGGAGATTGTCTGGCTGCTGAGGCGCAGCCGGTGTCAGCCCTTCGGGGAACTGCCCGTGG
Source organism: Lepus europaeus (assembly GCF_033115175.1). Taxonomy (NCBI): domain Eukaryota; kingdom Metazoa; phylum Chordata; class Mammalia; order Lagomorpha; family Leporidae; genus Lepus; species Lepus europaeus. The sequence goes on along the minus strand of NW_026909550.1, from coordinate 19,277 downwards.
ATGCTTCGGGAATGGGGGCTGCCAACTCAGAACCCCCGTTCCCTGTGGCTGCAGCCAGCCAGGGGGCTCCAGGGTCGGGCGCGCCCGCGGGCCTGGGGGGCTTCTTGCCTGTGTGCAGGGCTTCTACGCACAAGGTGGCACCTCATCCCGGCCCAAGGGTGGTGGCAGGAACCCAGGAGGCGCTCGGGGACTCAGCAGGGCCCGCCCCTGGGGCCAGGGGTCTGGCAGGCTCCGGGGCAAATGGACTACGGAAGCCGAGAGGGGCCCGTCCGCGCCAAAACCCAAAACGCGCTGCGGCCTCCAGGGACACAGGGGACACAAGTGGCTGTGTGGCTTGCAGTGCCCGACCAGAGGGAGGGAGGTTGTCTGGCTGCTGAGGCGCAGCCGGTGTCAGCCCTTCGGGGAACTGCCCGTGGATGCTTCGGGAATGGGGGCTGCCAACTCAGAACCCCCGTTCCCTGTGGCTGCAGCCAGCCAGGGGGCTCCAGGGTCGGGCGCGCCCGCGGGCCTGGGGGACTTCTTGCCTGTGTGCAGGGCTTCTACGCACAAGGTGGCACCTCATCCCGGCCCAAGGGTGGTGGCAGGAACCCAGGAGGCGCTCGGGGACTCAGCAGGGCCCGCCCCTGGGGCCAGGGGTCTGGCAGGCTCCGGGGCAAATGGACTACGGAAGCCGAGAGGGGCCCGTCCGCGCCAAAACCCAAAACGCGCTGCGGCCTCCAGGGACACAGGGGACACAAGTGGCTGTGTGGCTTGCAGTGCCCGAGCAGAGGGAGGGAGGTTGTCTGGCTGCTGAGGCGCAGCCGGTGTCAGCCCTTCGGGGAACTGCCCGTGGATGCTTCGGGAATGGGGGCTGCCAACTCAGAACCCCCGTTCCCTGTGGCTGCAGCCAGCCAGGGGGCTCCAGGGTCGGGCGCGCCCGCGGGCCTGGGGGGCTTCTTGCCTGTGTGCAGGGCTTCTACGCACAAGGTGGCACCTCATCCCGGCCCAAGGGTGGTGGCAGGAACCCAGGAGGCGCTCGGGGACTAAGCAGGGCCCGCCCCTGGGGCCAGGGGTCTGGCAGGCTCCGGGGGCAAATGGACTACGGAAGCCGAGAGGGGCACGTCCGCGCCAAAACCCAAAACGCGCTGCGGCCTCCAGGGACACAGGGGACACAAGTGGCTGTGTGGCTTGCAGTGCCCGAGCAGAGGGAGGGAGGTTGTCTGGCTGCTGAGGCGCAGCCGGTGTCAGCCCTTCGGGGAACTGCCCGTGGATGCTTCGGGAATGGGGGCTGCCAACTCAGAACCCCCGTTCCCTGTGGCTGCAGCCAGACAGGGGGCTCCAGGGTCGGGCGCGCCCGCGGGCCTGGGGGGCTTCTTGCCTGTGTGCAGGGCTTCTACGCACAAGGTGGCACCTCATCCCGGCCCAAGGGTGGTGGCAGGAACCCAGGAGGCGCTCGGGGACTCAGCAGGGCCCGCCCCTGGGGCCAGGGGTCTGGCAGGCTCCGGGGCAAATGGACTACGGAAGCCGAGAGGGGCCCGTCCGCGCCAAAACCCAAAACGCGCTGCGGCCTCCAGGGACACAGGGGACACAAGTGGCTGTGTGGCTTGCAGTGCCCGACCAGAGGGAGGGAGGTTGTCTGGCTGCTGAGGCGCAGCCGGTGTCAGCCCTTCGGGGAACTGCCCGTGGATGCTTCAGGAATGGGGGCTGCCAACTCAGAACCCCCGTTCCCTGTGGCTGCAGCCAGCCAGGGGGCTCCAGGGTCGGGCGCGCCCGCGTGCCTGGGGGGCTTCTTGTCTGTGTGCAGGGCTTCTACGCACAAGGTGGCACCTCATCCCGGCCCAAGGGTGGTGGCAGGAACCCAGGAGGCGCTCGGGGACTCAGCAGGGCCCGCCCCTGGGGCCAGGGGTCTGGCAGGCTCCGGGGCAAATGGACTACGGAAGCCGAGAGGGGCCCGTCCGCGCCAAAACCCAAAACGCGCTGCGGCCTCCAGGGACACAGGGGACACAAGTGGCTGTGTGGCTTGCAGTGCCCGAGCAGAGGGAGGGAGGTTTTCTGGCTGCTGAGGCGCAGCCGGTGTCAGCCCTTCGGGGAACTGCCCGTGGATGCTTCGGGAATGCGGGCTGCCAACTCAGAACCCCCGTTCCCTATGGCTGCGGCCAGCCAGGGGGCTCCAGGGTCGGGCGCGCCCGCGGGCCTGGGGGGCTTCTTGCCTGTGTGCAGGGCTTCTACGCACAAGGTGGCACCTCATCCCGGCCCAAGGGTGGTGGCAGGAACCCAGGAGGCGCTCGGGGACTCAGCAGGGCCCGCCCCTGGGGCCAGGGGTCTGGCAGGCTCCGGGGCAAATGGACTACGGAAGCCGAGAGGGGCCCGTCCGCGCCAAAACCCAAAACGCGCTGCGGCCTCCAGGGACACAGGGGACACAAGTGGCTGTGTGGCTTGCAGTGCCCGAGCAGAGGGAGGGAGGTTGTCTGGCTGCTGAGGCGCAGCCGGTGTCAGCCCTTCGGGGAACTGCCCGTGGATGCTTCGGGAATGGGGGCTGCCAACTCAGAACCCCCGTTCCCTGTGGCTGCAGCCAGCCAGGGGGCTCCAGGGTCGGGCGCGCCCGCGGGCCTGGGGGGCTTCTTGCCTGTGTGCAGGGCTTCTACTCACAAGGTGGCACCTCATCCAGGCTCAAGGGTGGTGGCAGGAACCCAGGAGGCGCTCGGGGACTCAGCAGGGCCCGCCACTGGGGCCAGGGGTCTGGCAAGCTCCGGGGCAAATGGACTACGGAAGCCGAGAGGGGCCCGTCCGCGCCAAAACCCAAAACGCGCTGCGGCCTCCAGGGACACAGGGGACACAAGTGGCTGTGTGGCTTGCAGTGCCCGACCAGAGGGAGGGAGGTTGTCTGGCTGCTGAGGCGCAGCCGGTGTCAGCCCTTCGGGGAACTGCCCGTGGATTCTTCGGGAATGGGGGCTGCCAATTCAGAACCCCCGTTCCCTGTGGCTGCAGCCAGCCAAGGGGCTCCAGGATCGGGCGCGCCCGAGGGCCTGGGGGGCTTCTTGCCTGTGTGCAGGGCTTCTACGCACAAGGTGGCACCTCATCCCGGCCCAAGGGTGGTGGCAGGAACCCAGGAGGCGCTCCGGGACTCAGTAAGGCCCGCCCCTGGGGCCAGGGGTCTGGCAGGCTCCGGGGGCAAATGGACTACGGAAGCCGAGAGGGGCCTGTCCGCGCCAAAACCCAAAACGCGCTGCGGCCTCCAGGGACACAGGGGACACAAGTGGCTGTGTGGCTTGCAGTGCCCGACCAGAGGGAGGGAGGTTGTCTGGCTGCTGAGGCGCAGCCGGTGTCAGCCCTTCGGGGAACTGCCCGTGGATGCTTCGGGAATGGGGGCTGCCAACTCAGAACCCCCGTTCCCTGTGGCTGCAGCCAGCCAGGGGGCTCCAGGGTCGGGCGCGCCCGCGGGCCTGGGGGGCTTCTTGCCTGTGTGCAGGGCTTCTACGCACAAGGTGGCACCTCATCCCGGCCCAAGGGTGGTGGCAGGAACCCAGGAGGCGCTCGGGGACTAAGCAGGGCCCGCCCCTGGGGCCAGGGGTCTGGCAGGCTCCGGGGGCAAATGGACTACGGAAGCCGAGAGGGGCACGTCCGCGCCAAAACCCAAAACGCGCTGCGGCCTCCAGGGACACAGGGGACACAAGTGGCTGTGTGGCTTGCAGTGCCCGAGCAGAGGGAGGGAGGTTGTCTGGCTGCTGAGGCGCAGCCGGTGTCAGCCCTTCGGGGAACTGCCCGTGGATGCTTCGGGAATGGGGGCTGCCAACTCAGAACCCCCGTTCCCTGTGGCTGCAGCCAGCCAGGGGGCTCCAGGGTCGGGCGCGCCCGCGGGCCTGGGGGGCTTCTTGCCTGTGTGCAGGGCTTCTACGCACAAGGTGGCACCTCATCCCGGCCCAAGGGTGGTGGCAGGAACCCAGGAGGCGCTCGGGGACTCAGCAGGGCCCGCCCCTGGGGCCAGGGGTCTGGCAGGCTCCGGGGCAAATGGACTACGGAAGCCGAGAGGGGCCCGTCCGCGCCAAAACCCAAAACGCGCTGCGGCCTCCAGGGACACAGGGGACACAAGTGGCTGTGTGGCTTGCAGTGCCCGACCAGAGGGAGGGAGGTTGTCTGGCTGCTGAGGCGCAGCCGGTGTCAGCCCTTCGGGGAACTGCCCGTGGATGCTTCAGGAATGGGGGCTGCCAACTCAGAACCCCCGTTCCCTGTGGCTGCAGCCAGCCAGGGGGCTCCAGGGTCGGGCGCGCCCGCGTGCCTGGGGGGCTTCTTGTCTGTGTGCAGGGCTTCTACGCACAAGGTGGCACCTCATCCCGGCCCAAGGGTGGTGGCAGGAACCCAGGAGGCGCTCGGGGACTCAGCAGGGCCCGCCCCTGGGGCCAGGGGTCTGGCAGGCTCCGGGGGCAAATGGACTACGGAAACCGAGAGGGGCCCGTCCGCGCCAAAACCCAAAATGCGCTGCGGCCTCCAGGGACACAGGGGACACAAGTGGCTGTGTGGCTTGCAGTGCCCGACCAGAGGGAGGGAGATTGTCTGGCTGCTGAGGCGCAGCCGGTGTCAGCCCTTCGGGGAACTGCCCGTGGATGCTTCGGGAATGGGGGCTGCCAACTCAGAACCCCCGTTCCCTGTGGCTGCAGCCAGCCAGGGGGCTCCAGGGTCGGGCGCGCCCGCGGGCCTGGGGGGCTTCTTGCCTGTGTGCAGGGCTTCTACGCACAAGGTGGCACCTCATCCCGGCCCAAGGGTGGTGGCAGGAACCCAGGAGGCGCTCGGGGACTCAGCAGGGCCCGCCCCTGTGGCCAGGGGTCTGGCAGGCTCCGGGGCAAATGGACTACGGAAGCCGAGAGGGGCCCGTCCGCGCCAAAACCCAAAACGCGCTGCGGCCTCCAGGGACACAGGGGACACAAGTGGCTGTGTGGCTTGCAGTGCCCGACCAGAGGGAGGGAGGTTGTCTGGCTGCTGAGGCGCAGCCGGTGTCAGCCCTTCGGGGAACTGCCCGTGGATGCTTCGGGAATGGGGGCTGCCAACTCAGAACCCCCGTTCCCTGTGGCTGCAGCCAGCCAGGGGGCTCCAGGGTCGGGCGCGCCCGTGGGCCTGGGGGGCTTCTTGCCTGTGTGCAGGGCTTCTACGCACAAGGTGGCACCTCATCCCGGCCCAAGGGTGGTGGCAGGAACCCAGGAGGCGCTCGGGGACTCAGCAGGGCCCGCCCCTGGGGCCAGGGGTCTGGCAGGCTCCGGGGCAAATGGACTACGGAAGCCGAGAGGGGCCCGTCCGCGCCAAAACCCAAAACGCGCTGCGGCCTCCAGGGACACAGGGGACACAAGTGGCTGTGTGGCTTGCAGTGCCCGAGCAGAGGGAGGGAGGTTGTCTGGCTGCTGAGGCGCAGCCGGTGTCAGCCCTTCGGGGAACTGCCCGTGGATGCTTCGGGAATGGGGGCTGCCAACTCAGAACCCCCGTTCCCTGTGGCTGCAGCCAGCCAGGGGGCTCCAGGGTCGGGCGCGCCCGCGGGCCTGGGGGGCTTCTTGCCTGTGTGCAGGGCTTCTACGCACAAGGTGGCACCTCATCCCGGCCCAAGGGTGGTGGCAGGAACCCAGGAGGCGCTCGGGGACTAAGCAGGGCCCGCCCCTGGGGCCAGGGGTCTGGCAGGCTCCGGGGGCAAATGGACTACGGAAGCCGAGAGGGGCACGTCCGCGCCAAAACCCAAAACGCGCTGCGGCCTCCAGGGACACAGGGGACACAAGTGGCTGTGTGGCTTGCAGTGCCCGAGCAGAGGGAGGGAGGTTGTCTGGCTGCTGAGGCGCAGCCGGTGTCAGCCCTTCGGGGAACTGCCCGTGGATGCTTCGGGAATGGGGGCTGCCAACTCAGAACCCCCGTTCCCTGTGGCTGCAGCCAGACAGGGGGCTCCAGGGTCGGGCGCGCCCGCGGGCCTGGGGGGCTTCTTGCCTGTGTGCAGGGCTTCTACGCACAAGGTGGCACCTCATCCCGGCCCAAGGGTGGTGGCAGGAACCCAGGAGGCGCTCGGGGACTCAGCAGGGCCCGCCCCTGGGGCCAGGGGTCTGGCAGGCTCCGGGGCAAATGGACTACGGAAGCCGAGAGGGGCCCGTCCGCGCCAAAACCCAAAACGCGCTGCGGCCTCCAGGGACACAGGGGACACAAGTGGCTGTGTGGCTTGCAGTGCCCGAGCAGAGGGAGGGAGGTTTTCTGGCTGCTGAGGCGCAGCCGGTGTCAGCCCTTCGGGGAACTGCCCGTGGATGCTTCGGGAATGCGGGCTGCCAACTCAGAACCCCCGTTCCCTATGGCTGCAGCCAGCCAGGGGGCTCCAGGGTCGGGCGCGCCCGCGTGCCTGGGGGGCTTCTTGCCTGTGTGCAGGGCTTCTACGCACAAGGTGGCACCTCATCCCGGCCCAAGGGTGGTGGCAGGAACCCAGGAGGCGCTCGGGGACTCAGCAGGGCCCGCCCCTGGGGCCAGGGGTCTGGCAGGCTCCGGGGCAAATGGACTACGGAAGCCGAGAGGGGCCCGTCCGCGCCAAAACCCAAAACGCGCTGCGGCCTCCAGGGACACAGGGGACACAAGTGGCTGTGTGGCTTGCAGTGCCCGAGCAGAGGGAGGGAGGTTGTCTGGCTGCTGAGGCGCAGCCGGTGTCAGCCCTTCGGGGAACTGCCCGTGGATGCTTCGGGAATGGGGGCTGCCAACTCAGAACCCCCGTTCCCTGTGGCTGCAGCCAGCCAGGGGGCTCCAGGGTCGGGCGCGCCCGCGGGCCTGGGGGGCTCCTTGCCTGTGTGCAGGGCTTCTACTCACAAGGTGGCACCTCATCCAGGCTCAAGGGTGGTGGCAGGAACCCAGGAGGCGCTCGGGGACTCAGCAGGGCCCGCCACTGGGGCCAGGGGTCTGGCAAGCTCCGGGGCAAATGGACTACGGAAGCCGAGAGGGGCCCGTCCGCGCCAAAACCCAAAACGCGCTGCGGCCTCCAGGGACACAGGGGACACAAGTGGCTGTGTGGCTTGCAGTGCCCGACCAGAGGGAGGGAGGTTGTCTGGCTGCTGAGGCGCAGCCGGTGTCAGCCCTTCGGGGAACTGCCCGTGGATTCTTCGGGAATGGGGGCTGCCAATTCAGAACCCCCGTTCCCTGTGGCTGCAGCCAGCCAAGGGGCTCCAGGATCGGGCGCGCCCGAGGGCCTGGGGGGCTTCTTGCCTGTGTGCAGGGCTTCTACGCACAAGGTGGCACCTCATCCCGGCCCAAGGGTGGTGGCAGGAACCCAGGAGGCGCTCCGGGACTCAGTAAGGCCCGCCCCTGGGGCCAGGGGTCTGGCAGGCTCCGGGGGCAAATGGACTACGGAAGCCGAGAGGGGCCCGTCCGCGCCAAAACCCAAAACGCGCTGCGGCCTCCAGGGACACAGGGGACACAAGTGGCTGTGTGGCTTGCAGTGCCCGACCAGAGGGAGGGAGGTTGTCTGGCTGCTGAGGCGCAGCCGGTGTCAGCCCTTCGGGGAACTGCCCGTGGATGCTTCGGGAATGGGGGCTGCCAACTCAGAACCCCCGTTCCCTGTGGCTGCAGCCAGCCAGGGGGCTCCAGGGTCGGGCGCGCCCGCGGGCCTGGGGGGCTTCTTGCCTGTGTGCAGGGCTTCTACGCACAAGGTGGCACCTCATCCCGGCCCAAGGGTGGTGGCAGGAACCCAGGAGGCGCTCGGGGACTCAGCAGGGCCCGCCCCTGGGGCCAGGGGTCTGGCAGGCTCCGGGGGCAAATGGACTACGGAAGCCGAGAGGGGCACGTCCGCGCCAAAACCCAAAACGCGCTGCGGCCTCCAGGGACACAGGGGACACAAGTGGCTGTGTGGCTTGCAGTGCCCGACCAGAGGGAGGGAGGTTGTCTGGCTGCTGAGGCGCAGCCGGTGTCAGCCCTTCGGGGAACTGCCCGTGGATGCTTCGGGAATGGGGGCTGCCAACTCAGAACCCCCGTTCCCTGTGGCTGCAGCCAGCCAGGGGGCTCCAGGGTCGGGCGCGCCCGCGGGCCTGGGGGGCTTCTTGCCTGTGTGCAGGGCTTCTACGCACAAGGTGGCACCTCATCCCGGCCCAAGGGTGGTGGCAGGAACCCAGGAGGCGCTCGGGGACTCAGCAGGGCCCGCCCCTGGGGCCAGGGGTCTGGCAGGCTCCGGGGCAAATGGACTACGGAAGCCGAGAGGGGCCCGTCCGCGCCAAAACCCAAAACGCGCTGCGGCCTCCAGGGACACAGGGGACACAAGTGGCTGTGTGGCTTGCAGTGCCCGACCAGAGGGAGGGAGGTTGTCTGGCTGCTGAGGCGCAGCCGGTGTCAGCCCTTCGGGGAACTGCCCGTGGATGCTTCAGGAATGGGGGCTGCCAACTCAGAACCCCCGTTCCCTGTGGCTGCAGCCAGCCAGGGGGCTCCAGGGTCGGGCGCGCCCGCGGGCCTGGGGGGCTTCTTGCCTGTGTGCAGGGCTTCTACGCACAAGGTGGCACCTCATCCCGGCCCAAGGGTGGTGGCAGGAACCCAGGAGGCGCTCGGGGACTAAGCAGGGCCCGCCCCTGGGGCCAGGGGTCTGGCAGGCTCCGGGGGCAAATGGACTACGGAAGCCGAGAGGGGCACGTCCGCGCCAAAACCCAAAACGCGCTGCGGCCTCCAGGGACACAGGGGACACAAGTGGCTGTGTGGCTTGCAGTGCCCGAGCAGAGGGAGGGAGGTTGTCTGGCTGCTGAGGCGCAGCCGGTGTCAGCCCTTCGGGGAACTGCCCGTGGATGCTTCGGGAATGGGGGCTGCCAACTCAGAACCCCCGTTCCCTGTGGCTGCAGCCAGACAGGGGGCTCCAGGGTCGGGCGCGCCCGCGGGCCTGGGGGGCTTCTTGCCTGTGTGCAGGGCTTCTACGCACAAGGTGGCACCTCATCCCGGCCCAAGGGTGGTGGCAGGAACCCAGGAGGCGCTCGGGGACTCAGCAGGGCCCGCCCCTGGGGCCAGGGGTCTGGCAGGCTCCGGGGCAAATGGACTACGGAAGCCGAGAGGGGCCCGTCCGCGCCAAAACCCAAAACGCGCTGCGGCCTCCAGGGACACAGGGGACACAAGTGGCTGTGTGGCTTGCAGTGCCCGAGCAGAGGGAGGGAGGTTGTCTGGCTGCTGAGGCGCAGCCGGTGTCAGCCCTTCGGGGAACTGCCCGTGGATGCTTCGGGAATGGGGGCTGCCAACTCAGAACCCCCGTTCCCTGTGGCTGCAGCCAGCCAGGGGGCTCCAGGGTCGGGCGCGCCCGCGGGCCTGGGGGGCTTCTTGCCTGTGTGCAGGGCTTCTACGCACAAGGTGGCACCTCATCCCGGCCCAAGGGTGGTGGCAGGAACCCAGGAGGCGCTCGGGGACTAAGCAGGGCCCGCCCCTGGGGCCAGGGGTCTGGCAGGCTCCGGGGGCAAATGGACTACGGAAGCCGAGAGGGGCACGTCCGCGCCAAAACCCAAAACGCGCTGCGGCCTCCAGGGACACAGGGGACACAAGTGGCTGTGTGGCTTGCAGTGCCCGAGCAGAGGGAGGGAGGTTGTCTGGCTGCTGAGGCGCAGCCGGTGTCAGCCCTTCGGGGAACTGCCCGTGGATGCTTCGGGAATGGGGGCTGCCAACTCAGAACCCCCGTTCCCTGTGGCTGCAGCCAGACAGGGGGCTCCAGGGTCGGGCGCGCCCGCGGGCCTGGGGGGCTTCTTGCCTGTGTGCAGGGCTTCTACGCACAAGGTGGCACCTCATCCCGGCCCAAGGGTGGTGGCAGGAACCCAGGAGGCGCTCGGGGACTCAGCAGGGCCCGCCCCTGGGGCCAGGGGTCTGGCAGGCTCCGGGGCAAATGGACTACGGAAGCCGAGAGGGGCCCGTCCGCGCCAAAACCCAAAACGCGCTGCGGCCTCCAGGGACACAGGGGACACAAGTGGCTGTGTGGCTTGCAGTGCCCGAGCAGAGGGAGGGAGGTTTTCTGGCTGCTGAGGCGCAGCCGGTGTCAGCCCTTCGGGGAACTGCCCGTGGATGCTTCGGGAATGCGGGCTGCCAACTCAGAACCCCCGTTCCCTATGGCTGCAGCCAGCCAGGGGGCTCCAGGGTCGGGCGCGCCCGCGTGCCTGGGGGGCTTCTTGCCTGTGTGCAGGGCTTCTACGCACAAGGTGGCACCTCATCCCGGCCCAAGGGTGGTGGCAGGAACCCAGGAGGCGCTCGGGGACTCAGCAGGGCCCGCCCCTGGGGCCAGGGGTCTGGCAGGCTCCGGGGCAAATGGACTACGGAAGCCGAGAGGGGCCCGTCCGCGCCAAAACCCAAAACGCGCTGCGGCCTCCAGGGACACAGGGGACACAAGTGGCTGTGTGGCTTGCAGTGCCCGAGCAGAGGGAGGGAGGTTGTCTGGCTGCTGAGGCGCAGCCGGTGTCAGCCCTTCGGGGAACTGCCCGTGGATGCTTCGGGAATGGGGGCTGCCAACTCAGAACCCCCGTTCCCTGTGGCTGCAGCCAGCCAGGGGGCTCCAGGGTCGGGCGCGCCCGCGGGCCTGGGGGGCTCCTTGCCTGTGTGCAGGGCTTCTACTCACAAGGTGGCACCTCATCCAGGCTCAAGGGTGGTGGCAGGAACCCAGGAGGCGCTCGGGGACTCAGCAGGGCCCGCCACTGGGGCCAGGGGTCTGGCAAGCTCCGGGGCAAATGGACTACGGAAGCCGAGAGGGGCCCGTCCGCGCCAAAACCCAAAACGCGCTGCGGCCTCCAGGGACACAGGGGACACAAGTGGCTGTGTGGCTTGCAGTGCCCGACCAGAGGGAGGGAGGTTGTCTGGCTGCTGAGGCGCAGCCGGTGTCAGCCCTTCGGGGAACTGCCCGTGGATTCTTCGGGAATGGGGGCTGCCAATTCAGAACCCCCGTTCCCTGTGGCTGCAGCCAGCCAAGGGGCTCCAGGATCGGGCGCGCCCGAGGGCCTGGGGGGCTTCTTGCCTGTGTGCAGGGCTTCTACGCACAAGGTGGCACCTCATCCCGGCCCAAGGGTGGTGGCAGGAACCCAGGAGGCGCTCCGGGACTCAGTAAGGCCCGCCCCTGGGGCCAGGGGTCTGGCAGGCTCCGGGGGCAAATGGACTACGGAAGCCGAGAGGGGCCCGTCCGCGCCAAAACCCAAAACGCGCTGCGGCCTCCAGGGACACAGGGGACACAAGTGGCTGTGTGGCTTGCAGTGCCCGACCAGAGGGAGGGAGGTTGTCTGGCTGCTGAGGCGCAGCCGGTGTCAGCCCTTCGGGGAACTGCCCGTGGATGCTTCGGGAATGGGGGCTGCCAACTCAGAACCCCCGTTCCCTGTGGCTGCAGCCAGCCAGGGGGCTCCAGGGTCGGGCGCGCCCGCGGGCCTGGGGGGCTTCTTGCCTGTGTGCAGGGCTTCTACGCACAAGGTGGCACCTCATCCCGGCCCAAGGGTGGTGGCAGGAACCCAGGAGGCGCTCGGGGACTCAGCAGGGCCCGCCCCTGGGGCCAGGGGTCTGGCAGGCTCCGGGGGCAAATGGACTACGGAAGCCGAGAGGGGCACGTCCGCGCCAAAACCCAAAACGCGCTGCGGCCTCCAGGGACACAGGGGACACAAGTGGCTGTGTGGCTTGCAGTGCCCGACCAGAGGGAGGGAGGTTGTCTGGCTGCTGAGGCGCAGCCGGTGTCAGCCCTTCGGGGAACTGCCCGTGGATGCTTCGGGAATGGGGGCTGCCAACTCAGAACCCCCGTTCCCTGTGGCTGCAGCCAGCCAGGGGGCTCCAGGGTCGGGCGCGCCCGCGGGCCTGGGGGGCTTCTTGCCTGTGTGCAGGGCTTCTACGCACAAGGTGGCACCTCATCCCGGCCCAAGGGTGGTGGCAGGAACCCAGGAGGCGCTCGGGGACTCAGCAGGGCCCGCCCCTGGGGCCAGGGGTCTGGCAGGCTCCGGGGCAAATGGACTACGGAAGCCGAGAGGGGCCCGTCCGCGCCAAAACCCAAAACGCGCTGCGGCCTCCAGGGACACAGGGGACACAAGTGGCTGTGTGGCTTGCAGTGCCCGACCAGAGGGAGGGAGGTTGTCTGGCTGCTGAGGCGCAGCCGGTGTCAGCCCTTCGGGGAACTGCCCGTGGATGCTTCAGGAATGGGGGCTGCCAACTCAGAACCCCCGTTCCCTGTGGCTGCAGCCAGCCAGGGGGCTCCAGGGTCGGGCGCGCCCGCGGGCCTGGGGGGCTTCTTGCCTGTGTGCAGGGCTTCTACGCACAAGGTGGCACCTCATCCCGGCCCAAGGGTGGTGGCAGGAACCCAGGAGGCGCTCGGGGACTAAGCAGGGCCCGCCCCTGGGGCCAGGGGTCTGGCAGGCTCCGGGGGCAAATGGACTACGGAAGCCGAGAGGGGCACGTCCGCGCCAAAACCCAAAACGCGCTGCGGCCTCCAGGGACACAGGGGACACAAGTGGCTGTGTGGCTTGCAGTGCCCGAGCAGAGGGAGGGAGGTTGTCTGGCTGCTGAGGCGCAGCCGGTGTCAGCCCTTCGGGGAACTGCCCGTGGATGCTTCGGGAATGGGGGCTGCCAACTCAGAACCCCCGTTCCCTGTGGCTGCAGCCAGACAGGGGGCTCCAGGGTCGGGCGCGCCCGCGGGCCTGGGGGGCTTCTTGCCTGTGTGCAGGGCTTCTACGCACAAGGTGGCACCTCATCCCGGCCCAAGGGTGGTGGCAGGAACCCAGGAGGCGCTCGGGGACTCAGCAGGGCCCGCCCCTGGGGCCAGGGGTCTGGCAGGCTCCGGGGCAAATGGACTACGGAAGCCGAGAGGGGCCCGTCCGCGCCAAAACCCAAAACGCGCTGCGGCCTCCAGGGACACAGGGGACACAAGTGGCTGTGTGGCTTGCAGTGCCCGACCAGAGGGAGGGAGGTTGTCTGGCTGCTGAGGCGCAGCCGGTGTCAGCCCTTCGGGGAACTGCCCGTGGATGCTTCAGGAATGGGGGCTGCCAACTCAGAACCCCCGTTCCCTGTGGCTGCAGCCAGCCAGGGGGCTCCAGGGTCGGGCGCGCCCGCGTGCCTGGGGGGCTTCTTGTCTGTGTGCAGGGCTTCTACGCACAAGGTGGCACCTCATCCCGGCCCAAGGGTGGTGGCAGGAACCCAGGAGGCGCTCGGGGACTCAGCAGGGCCCGCCCCTGGGGCCAGGGGTCTGGCAGGCTCCGGGGCAAATGGACTACGGAAGCCGAGAGGGGCCCGTCCGCGCCAAAACCCAAAACGCGCTGCGGCCTCCAGGGACACAGGGGACACAAGTGGCTGTGTGGCTTGCAGTGCCCGAGCAGAGGGAGGGAGGTTTTCTGGCTGCTGAGGCGCAGCCGGTGTCAGCCCTTCGGGGAACTGCCCGTGGATGCTTCGGGAATGCGGGCTGCCAACTCAGAACCCCCGTTCCCTATGGCTGCAGCCAGCCAGGGGGCTCCAGGGTCGGGCGCGCCCGCGGGCCTGGGGGGCTTCTTGCCTGTGTGCAGGGCTTCTACGCACAAGGTGGCACCTCATCCCGGCCCAAGGGTGGTGGCAGGAACCCAGGAGGCGCTCGGGGACTCAGCAGGGCCCGCCCCTGGGGCCAGGGGTCTGGCAGGCTCCGGGGCAAATGGACTACGGAAGCCGAGAGGGGCCCGTCCGCGCCAAAACCCAAAACGCGCTGCGGCCTCCAGGGACACAGGGGACACAAGTGGCTGTGTGGCTTGCAGTGCCCGAGCAGAGGGAGGGAGGTTGTCTGGCTGCTGAGGCGCAGCCGGTGTCAGCCCTTCGGGGAACTGCCCGTGGATGCTTCGGGAATGGGGGCTGCCAACTCAGAACCCCCGTTCCCTGTGGCTGCAGCCAGCCAGGGGGCTCCAGGGTCGGGCGCGCCCGCGGGCCTGGGGGGCTTCTTGCCTGTGTGCAGGGCTTCTACTCACAAGGTGGCACCTCATCCAGGCTCAAGGGTGGTGGCAGGAACCCAGGAGGCGCTCGGGGACTCAGCAGGGCCCGCCACTGGGGCCAGGGGTCTGGCAAGCTCCGGGGCAAATGGACTACGGAAGCCGAGAGGGGCCCGTCCGCGCCAAAACCCAAAACGCGCTGCGGCCTCCAGGGACACAGGGGACACAAGTGGCTGTGTGGCTTGCAGTGCCCGACCAGAGGGAGGGAGGTTGTCTGGCTGCTGAGGCGCAGCCGGTGTCAGCCCTTCGGGGAACTGCCCGTGGATTCTTCGGGAATGGGGGCTGCCAATTCAGAACCCCCGTTCCCTGTGGCTGCAGCCAGCCAAGGGGCTCCAGGATCGGGCGCGCCCGAGGGCCTGGGGGGCTTCTTGCCTGTGTGCAGGGCTTCTACGCACAAGGTGGCACCTCATCCCGGCCCAAGGGTGGTGGCAGGAACCCAGGAGGCGCTCCGGGACTCAGTAAGGCCCGCCCCTGGGGCCAGGGGTCTGGCAGGCTCCGGGGGCAAATGGACTACGGAAGCCGAGAGGGGCCCGTCCGCGCCAAAACCCAAAACGCGCTGCGGCCTCCAGGGACACAGGGGACACAAGTGGCTGTGTGGCTTGCAGTGCCCGACCAGAGGGAGGGAGGTTGTCTGGCTGCTGAGGCGCAGCCGGTGTCAGCCCTTCGGGGAACTGCCCGTGGATGCTTCGGGAATGGGGGCTGCCAACTCAGAACCCCCGTTCCCTGTGGCTGCAGCCAGCCAGGGGGCTCCAGGGTCGGGCGCGCCCGCGGGCCTGGGGGGCTTCTTGCCTGTGTGCAGGGCTTCTACGCACAAGGTGGCACCTCATCCCGGCCCAAGGGTGGTGGCAGGAACCCAGGAGGCGCTCGGGGACTCAGCAGGGCCCGCCCCTGGGGCCAGGGGTCTGGCAGGCTCCGGGGCAAATGGACTACGGAAGCCGAGAGGGGCCCGTCCGCGCCAAAACCCAAAACGCGCTGCGGCCTCCAGGGACACAGGGGACACAAGTGGCTGTGTGGCTTGCAGTGCCCGACCAGAGGGAGGGAGGTTGTCTGGCTGCTGAGGCGCAGCCGGTGTCAGCCCTTCGGGGAACTGCCCGTGGATGCTTCGGGAATGGGGGCTGCCAACACAGAACCCCCATTCTCTGTGGCTGCAGCCAGCCAGGGGGCTCCAGGGTCGGGCGCGCGCGCGGGCCTGGGGGGCTTCTTGCCTGTGTGCAGGGCTTCTACGCACAAGGTGGCACCTCATCCCGGCCCAAGGGTGGTGGCAGGAACCCAGGAGGCGCTCGGGGACTCAGCAGGGCCCGCCCCTGGGGCCAGGGGTCTGGCAGGCTCCGGGGGCAAATGGACTACGGAAGCCGAGAGGGGCCCGTCCGCGCCAAAACCCAAAACGCGCTGCGGCCTCCAGGGACACAGGGGACACAAGTGGCTGTGTGGCTTGCAGTGCCCGACCAGAGGGAGGGAGATTGTCTGGCTGCTGAGGCGCAGCCGGTGTCAGCCCTTCGGGGAACTGCCCGTGGATGCTTCGGGAATGGGGGCTGCCAACTCAGAACCCCCGTTCCCTGTGGCTGCAGCCAGCCAGGGGGCTCCAGGGTCGGGCGCGCCCGCGTGCCTGGGGGGCTTCTTGTCTGTGTGCAGGGCTTCTACGCACAAGGTGGCACCTCATCCCGGCCCAAGGGTGGTGGCAGGAACCCAGGAGGCGCTCGGGGACTCAGCAGGGCCCGCCCCTGGGGCCAGGGGTCTGGCAGGCTCCGGGGCAAATGGACTACGGAAGCCGAGAGGGGCCCGTCCGCGCCAAAACCCAAAACGCGCTGCGGCCTCCAGGGACACAGGGGACACAAGTGGCTGTGTGGCTTGCAGTGCCCGAGCAGAGGGAGGGAGGTTTTCTGGCTGCTGAGGCGCAGCCGGTGTCAGCCCTTCGGGGAACTGCCCGTGGATGCTTCGGGAATGCGGGCTGCCAACTCAGAACCCCCATTCCCTGTGGCTGCAGCCAGCCAGGGGGCTCCAGGGTCGGGCGCGCCCGCGGGCCTGGGGGGCTTCTTGCCTGTGTGCAGGGCTTCTACGCACAAGGTGGCACCTCATCCAGGCTCAAGGGTGGTGGCAGGAACCCAGGAGGCGCTCGGGGACTCAGCAGGGCCCGCCCCTGGGGCCAGGGGTCTGGCAAGCTCCGGGGCAAATGGACTACGGAAGCCGAGAGGGGCCCGTCCGCGCCAAAACCCAAAACGCGCTGCGGCCTCCAGGGACACAGGGGACACAAGTGGCTGTGTGGCTTGCAGTGCCCGACCAGAGGGAGGGAGGTTGTCTGGCTGCTGAGGCGCAGCCGGTGTCAGCCCTTCGGGGAACTGCCCGTGGATTCTTCGGGAATGGGGGCTGCCAATTCAGAACCCCCGTTCCCTGTGGCTGCAGCCAGCCAAGGGGCTCCAGGATCGGGCGCGCCCGAGGGCCTGGGGGGCTTCTTGCCTGTGTGCAGGGCTTCTACGCACAAGGTGGCACCTCATCCCGGCCCAAGGGTGGTGGCAGGAACCCAGGAGGCGCTCCGGGACTCAGTAAGGCCCGCCCCTGGGGCCAGGGGTCTGGCAGGCTCCGGGGGCAAATGGACTACGGAAGCCGAGAGGGGCCCGTCCGCGCCAAAACCCAAAACGCGCTGCGGCCTCCAGGGACACAGGGGACACAAGTGGCTGTGTGGCTTGCAGTGCCCGAGCAGAGGGAGGGAGGTTGTCTGGCTGCTGAGGCGCAGCCGGTGTCAGCCCTTCGGGGAACTGCCCGTGGATGCTTCGGGAATGGGGGCTGCCAACTCAGAACCCCCGTTCCCTGTGGCTGCAGCCAGCCAGGGGGCTCCAGGGTCGGGCGCGCCCGCGGGCCTGGGGGGCTTCTTGCCTGTGTGCAGGGCTTCTACGCACAAGGTGGCACCTCATCCCGGCCCAAGGGTGGTGGCAGGAACCCAGGAGGCGCTCGGGGACTCAGCAGGGCCCGCCCCTGGGGCCAGGGGTCTGGCAGGCTCCGGGGCAAATGGACTACGGAAGCCGAGAGGGGCCCGTCCGCGCCAAAACCCAAAACGCGCTGCGGCCTCCAGGGACACAGGGGACACAAGTGGCTGTGTGGCTTGCAGTGCCCGAGCAGAGGGAGGGAGGTTGTCTGGCTGCTGAGGCGCAGCCGGTGTCAGCCCTTCGGGGAACTGCCCGTGGATGCTTCGGGAATGGGGGCTGCCAACTCAGAACCCCCATTCCCTGTGGCTGCAGCCAGCCAGGGGGCTCCAGGGTCGGGCGCGCCCGCGGGCCTGGGGGGCTTCTTGCCTGTGTGCAGGGCTTCTACGCACAAGGTGGCACCTCATCCCGGCCCAAGGGTGGTGGCAGGAACCCAGGAGGCGCTCGGGGACTCAGCAGGGCCCGCCCCTGGGGCCAGGGGTCTGGCAGGCTCCGGGGCAAATGGACTACGGAAGCCGAGAGGGGCCCGTCCGCGCCAAAACCCAAAACGCGCTGCGGCCTCCAGGGACACAGGGGACACAAGTGGCTGTGTGGCTTGCAGTGCCCGACCAGAGGGAGGGAGGTTGTCTGGCTGCTGAGGCGCAGCCGGTGTCAGCCCTTCGGGGAACTGCCTGTGGATGCTTCGGGAATGGGGGCTGCCAACTCAGAACCCCCGTTCCCTGTGGCTGCAGCCAGCCAGGGGGCTCCAGGGTCGGGCGCGCCCGCGGGCCTGGGGGGCTTCTTGCCTGTGTGCAGGGCTTCTACGCACAAGGTGGCACCTCATCCCGGCCCAAGGGTGGTGGCAGGAACCCAGGAGGCGCTCGGGGACTCAGCAGGGCCCGCCCCTGGGCCAGGGGTCTGGCCGGCTCCGGGGGCAAATGGACTACGGAAGCCGAGAGGGGCCCGTCCGCGCCAAAACCCAAAACGCGCTGCGGCCTCCAGGGACACAGGGGACACAAGTGGCTGTGTGGCTTGCAGTGCCCGAGCAGAGGGAGGGAGGTTGTCTGGCTGCTGAGGCGCAGCCGGTGTCAGCCCTTCGGGGAACTGCCCGTGGATGCTTCGGGAATGGGGGCTGCCAACTCAGAACCCCCATTCTCTGTGGCTGCAGCCAGCCAGGGGGCTCCAGGGTCGGGTGCGCCCGCGGGCCTGGGGGGCTTCTTGCCTGTGTGCAGGGCTTCTACGCACAAGGTGGCACCTCATCCAGGCTCAAGGGTGGTGGCAGGAACCCAGGAGGCGCTCGGGGACTCAGCAGGGCCCGCCCCTGGGGCCAGGGGTCTGGCAGGCTCCGGGGCAAATGGACTACGGAAGCCGAGAGGGGCCCGTCCGCGCCAAAACCCAAAACGCGCTGCGTCCTCCAGGGACACAGGGGACACAAGTGGCTGTGTGGCTTGCAGTGCCCGACCAGAGGGAGGGAGGTTGTCTGGCTGCTGAGGCGCAGCCGGTGTCAGCCCTTCGGGGAACTGCCCGTGGATGCTTCGGGAATGGGGGCTGCCAACTCAGAACCTCCATTCCCTGTGGCTGCAGCCAGCCAGGGGGCTCCAGGGTCGGGCGCGCCCGCGGGCCTGGGGGGCTTCTTGCCTGTGTGCAGGGCTTCTACGCACAAGGTGGCACCTCATCCCGGCCCAAGGGTGGTGGCAGGAACCCAGGAGGCGCTCGGGGACTCAGCAGGGCCCGCCCCTGTGGCCAGGGGTCTGGCAGGCTCCGGGGGCAAATGGACTACGGAAGCCGAGAGGGGCCCGTCCGCGCCAAAACCCAAAACGCGCTGCGGCCTCCAGGGACACAGGGGACACAAGTGGCTGTGTGGCTTGCAGTGCCCGACCAGAGGGAGGGAGGTTGTCTGGCTGCTGAGGCGCAGCCGGTGTCAGCCCTTCGGGGAACTGCCCGTGGATGCTTCGGGAATGGGGGCTGCCAACTCAGAACCCCCATTCCCTATGGCTGCAGCCAGCCAGGGGGCTCCAGGGTCGGGCGCGCCCGCGGGCCTGGGGGGCTTCTTGCCTGTGTGCAGGGCTTCTACGCACAAGGTGGCACCTCATCCCGGCCCAAGGGTGGTGGCAGGAACCCAGGAGGCGCTCGGGGACTCAGCAGGGCCCGCCCCTGGGGCCAGGGGTCTGGCAGGCTCCGGGGCAAATGGACCACGGAAGCCGAGAGGGGCCCGTCCGCGCCAAAACCCAAAACGCGCTGCGGCCTCCAGGGACACAGGGGACACAAGTGGCTGTGTGGCTTGCAGTGCCCGACCAGAGGGAGGGAGGTTGTCTGGCTGCTGAGGCGCAGCCGGTGTCAGCCCTTCGGGGAACTGCCCGTGGATGCTTCGGGAATGGGGGCTGCCAACTCAGAACCCCCGTTCCCTGTGGCTGCAGCCAGCCAGGGGGCTCCAGGGTCGGGCGCGCCTGCGGGCCTGGGGGGCTTCTTGCCTGTGTGCAGGGCTTCT
>NW_026909549.1:0-30000 GCF_033115175.1 Lepus europaeus | reverse complement strand
GCAGAGAGCTGGATGAGAAGCAGAACAGCTGGAGCTGAAGCAGCCCTTTTCTGAAGCGGCACTGCGGGCTGCTGCTTCCCCGCTCTGTATCCCCCGGAGCTGGGCACTCTGCTGACTCCCTGGGAAAGTGCATGTTCACTCCTCTTGACCCAGTGCTGAACTGCAGCACACCCCTCAGTTCTCTAGTGCCCACGGGCAAGCCAGAGTCAGATTTCAGGTGGGGTAGGCACAGAGTGGGAACCAAGCACTGCAGGAGTGTGCTAGGCCGGAAACTCACCGCAGTCTTCAGACCACCTCTCCAGGTGGCTCCTAGAACCTGGCAGTGGGAGTGGATGCTGCCACCATGGGAGCTGGGCAGAAAGGTGCGAGGAGGCGGTGTCAGCCTGGACGGCCCCACTGGAAACAGCAACTGCCAGGTTCCAGTTTCCTGACAGGGTGATCGTATTGCGCAGGCAGAACGTAGCTGCCTGTCCATCAGCGCCATTCACCTATGGCCCCTGAGCGCACCGTGACGGTCAAGTGAAGTGTTGGTGTGTGCCACCATGCAGTTCGTACCACACGGGATGCGTTTTGCTCCGGGGGCCTCGGTGCCGGTCACCTAGTCTCGCCTACTGCCTATCCCATTGCAGGCTGACTGCACGTCCTCAGGTTCTGCACTGACCCCAGGCTGGGAGCCTGCAGCTTTCTCCTGGTTTCCCAGGAGCGTCCATCTCCTGCTCTCCCAAGCTGTGGCAGAGAACTGGATGAGAAGCAGAACAGCTGGAGCTGAAGCAGCCCTTTTCTGAACCGGCACTGCGGGCTGCTGCTTCCCCGCTCTGTAGCCCCCAGAGCTGGGCACTCTCTTTGACTCCCCTGGGACAGTGCATGTTCACTCCTCTTGACCCAGTGCTGAACTGCAGCACACCCCTCAGTTCTCTAGTGCCTAAGGGCAAGCCAGAGTCAGATTTCAGGTGGGGTAGGCACAGAGTGGGAACCAAGCACTGCAGGAGTGAGCTAGGCTGGAAACTCACTGCAGCCTCCCCACCACCTCTCCAGGTGGCTCCTAGGACCTGGCAGTGGGAGTGGATGCTGCCACCATGGGAGTTGGGCAGAAAGGTGTAAGGAGGCGGTGTCAGCCTGGACGGCCCCACTGGAAACAGCAACTGCCAGGTTCCTGTTTCCCGACAGAGTGATCATTTTGCCCAGGCAGAACGTAGCTGCCTGTCCCTCAGCGCCATTCAACTATCGCACCTGAGCAAGCATGACGGACAAGGGGAGTATTGGTGTGTGCCACCATGCAGTTCGTACCACACCGGATGCGTATTGCTCCAGGGACCTTGGGTCCGGTCACCTCATCTCACCTAGCACCTATCCGATTACACGCCGACTGCACGTCCTCACGTTCTGCGCTGACCCCAGGCTGGGAGCCAGCAGCTTTCTCCTGGTTTCCCAGGAGTGTCCATCTCCTGCTCTCCCAAACTGTAGCAGAGAGCTGGATGAGAAGCGGAACAGCTGGAGCTGAAGCAGCCTGTTTTAGAACCGGCGCTACGTGCTGCTGATTCCCCGCTCTGTAGCCCCCGGAGCCAGGTACTACACCCACAGCTGTTGTGACACCTGCGTAGCAAAATGTTGTGGCGTTGGGGGTCTATGGCTGCAGGGTCGAGGTTAGAGCTCCGTGGAGTGGGGCCTCGGGTGGTTCCTGTGCAGCCAACGGTCATAAAGACTCTCGGCTCACGTAATAAGAAGTAGAAGACTTGATTGCTGCCTGTTAATAAAGCAATGTGTCCCAGCATTGATAACGATTTTATTATGCATGATTTACTTGCTTTATTTGTACTTAGTAGTTATGCCGCATAGTGCGTCAGGACAAGTGCACCATGATTAGAAACAAGGGAATCAAATAGTGCCAATAAGAATTTCACAAGAATTAACAAAAAACACTTTAGAGTTTGGCCCACCAGTCATTAGGGCTATTTACGAGGAGGCATTAAACACTGACAAAAAACAGCACACCCTAGACAAGATAAAACAAAGGGAGCTGAGGTGTGAGTTTTAGGGAGCTGAGGTGTGATTTAGATTCCGGGTTATCAGAAGGTTTAGGCAACATGGGGATGAGAAAGCTACATTCAATCTTACTTAGGTGATATATGGGACTTGGGCTAACAAGCACCACCATCTGATAACTCCCCTGTCCCCGGTTCTCATAATAAGAGGTTAACTAGTAACCCGACCTTTACCTTTCCTTAAAAGTAGGACTGCGAACCATCACCACAATGCTCCCTGTGTCCCTTGTAAAGTTAATCATGTAACCCATTAACCTTAACAAGTTTTTGTAATCTTGGAATTTCTTTTGTCTTCAGCAATGTAGGCTTCCCTATATAAACTCAGGTTTCCTCGCTAATAAATTGCAGCAGCAGCATACTCATAACGTGTGTGTCTGTCTGTCATTTCCCCGCCGATTCCTGATTCTCCTAAGAGCCTTCGCCCCTCGTTCTCCCTCGGTCTGTGTCTCCGCGAGAGCCAGTCTGCGGCAGGTGGCGCCCGAACAGGGACTTGAAGGACAGGTAATCTTTCTTTCTTCAGAACAGGAACGGATCTTACCAGGGAACTGCAGTCCCGCCGGTAAAGGATCACCGGTTAAGAGTAAGTAATCTAGGGAACCATGGGGCATGCATTAACCAAAAATGAAAAAATGCTAGTTGTCATGCTACGGAAAATGCTGACTAAATCTGGATTTCCTGTCTCGGTAAAAACAGTAAAAACTTTTACTTCTTTTCTCAGAAGGGTTAGTCCTTGGTTCCTGGAGGGAGGCTCTTTAACCTTAGAGGATTGGAAAAATGTTGGCCAAGAAATGCGTAGGTATGTGCAAAACCAAGGGGAAAATACCTTGCCCCCACAAGCATATCAACTCTGGTACCAAATTAAAGAACTTTTGGTGGAAACCACGCCGTTTGAAGGCTTGTGCCGTGAGACAGCCTCTGATACAGGAGAAACTACAGATTATAAAATACCGGATTGTGGTCCAGGGGGTCCCAGGCAGTGTACTCCTTTGATGGCTTCTGCACCTCCTATGGTGTATAATGCCATAAAAAAGGATGAAAAGAAAGATGATGATTATAGCGAGGTAGATTGGAAGGAATTGGAGGATGAAGAACGAGAGGAGGACGAGGAGGATAATTATAGAGACCACCATAGGCCTCCTCCTGTTCCTATGCAATCTATGATGAGGAAGCCTCCTAAGCCTAGAAAGCGCCCTCCTCCATTACCCCCTCCTCCAATGGGCTTTAAAGGTGCCATAGCTGAGGCTCGGAAAAATGGGGATGTTGCCTTTGGCATCTTTCCTGTTGTGGAAACCTCTGAAAATGATGAAGAACCTACCTGGGAGCCTCTACCTTTAAAAACGCTCAAAGAACTGCAGAGTGCGGTAAAAACTAGTGGTGCTACCACGCCTTACACTTTACAAATTGTGGACATGATAGCCAGCTTATGGCTGACCCCTTATGATTGGATGCAAACAGCTAAGGCTACTCTTAATCCTGGGGATTTTATCCTTTGGAGAACAGAGTATGAGGATAAGTGTAAAAAAACTATTGACCAAAGAATCAAGAAAAGAGGCCCTAAGCCTACAATGTCTATGCTTACGGGGTCAGGGGAATATGCCCCCTTAAATGCTCAGCAAAAAATTCCAAAAGACATTTTAAAGATAATAACAAACAATGCAATATACGCTTGGCGTAACATTCCCCCTACAGGAACCAAACCAGGAACATTGGCAGGTATTAGAAAGGGAACAGAAGAGCCTTATCAGGATTTCATTTCCAGATTGGAGGAAGCAGTAACGAGGATGCTGCCCCCTTCTGAGGGGACAGACATGCTCTTAAAACAATTGGCTTGGGAAAACGCTAATCCACTGTGTCAGGATTTAATTCGGCCTATTAGAAAGACAGGAACTATTCAAGATTATGTAAAAGCATGTTTAGATGCCTCACCAGCTATAGTCCAGGGAATGGCCTATGCTGCAGCTATGAAAGGTCAGAAGTTCAGTGCATATGTAAAGAAAACATATGGAGGAGGCGCCAAATCATCGTCCATGGATGTTTGCTATAGTTGTGGCCAACCAGGGCATATGCAGAGGGAGTGCAAACATCCAAAAGAAGGTTCAAAGAAGCAAGGGCCGCCGGGGCTGTGTCCTCGGTGTAAGAAGGGAAAACATTGGAAAAATGAATGTAAATCCAAGTTCCATAAAGATGGGACTCCTTTAAATAAGGAAAAAGAGAAACAAGAGGAAACAAAAAACTAGGTGAGGGGCGGTCTCCTAGCCCCACTTCAAAGGGAGAGGAATTAACAGGACAAAAACAACAATTAAATCCTGAAGCCCCGGAATTTACGGTGCATGATTTGCCTAGGGCAACACCGGGCAGTGCGGGCTTGGATTTGGCAAGCTCAAAAGACATTATAGTGTCTAAGTGGGACGGAGTAACTTTAGTGCCCACTAATGTAAAAAGGAACTTTGTTGCCTCAGACAGTTGGATTAATAATTGGCAGAAGTTCAAATTATGCAAAAAATTTTGAAGTACTTCCTGGTGTTCTAGATGCAGATACAGAAGCAGATATAAAAATCATGATTCGACCTCTAAAGGAAACAGTTCAAATTCATAAAGGGCAGAGAATAGCTCAGCTCTTGTGGCTGCCTTATGTAAACCTGCCAAACAAAATTTTACAAGGAAGCAGGGGCCAAGGCCAGTTTGGCAGCACTGATGAGGGTGTATTTTTAATGCAAGATCTTGGCCAGCGTCCATTTAAAGTCGTGTCTCTCAATGGCAAAAAAATTTAAAGGGCTCCTTGACACCGGAGCAGATAGAACATGTATAGCTTCCTCGGATTGGCCTTCCACCTGGCCAGTACATCAGACAGGCTCTTCATTGTTGGGCTTGGGGACAGCTAATGGTGTCCTGCAAAGTTCAGCAATGTTAAAATGGACTTGTGAAGGTAAGGAAGGTTACATACAGCCTTATGTTCTTCCCTCTTTACCATTTACACTATGGGGAAGAGATTTCTTGGACGCAATGGAAGTAAAATTGGTAACAGCGGATAATTTAAATGAGCAGCATTTTTTATAGGGGCCACTGCAGAAAATCTTTTTGCAGATAAAATTCAGTGGCTGACTCAAGAACCTGTGTGGGTGAGTCAGTGGCCCCTTACGGAAGAGAAAATACAGGCTCTTGAGCAGCTAGTACAAGAACAACTAGAAAAAGGGCATTTAGTAGAATCAAAAAGTCCTTGGAATACACCAGTATTTGTTATAAAGAAAAAATCAGGTAAATGGAGGCTCTTACAAGATTTAAGAGCAGTCAATGCAGTTATGAAGGACATGGGTCCTTTGCAACCTGGACTGCCATCTCCGGTTGCTGTTCCTAAAGGATGGAAAGTCATTATTATAGATCTACAAGATTGTTTCTTTACTATAAAATTGGATCCTGCAGACTGTGAGCATTTTGCTTTCAGTGTGCCATCATCAAATTTTAAACAACCTTATAGAAGGTATCAGTGGGTCACTTTACCACAAGGGATGATATATGGATGATATATTATTGGCTCATAAAAATTCTGCTATACTAGATAATTTGTTGTATGATACTATTCAAACTTTAACTGCTCATGGCTTGGTTATAGCTCCTAATAAAGTGCAAAGAGATTGACCTCTAAATTATTTGGGTCAAATTATAAAGAATGATTATATTATTTCACAGAAAATTACAATAAGAAGGGATAGGTTAAAGACATTAAATGATTATCAAAAATTGTTAGGAGACATTAATTGGTTAAGACCTCATTTAAAAATAACCACAGGGGAATTGAGTCCCTTATATTCTATCTTGCATGGGGATTCAAATCCAAAGTCACTTAGAATTATGACCCCGGAAGCTTTACAATTAGTTGAAGAGGCATTATCAAAAGCACGAGTGCATCAGGTAAATTATACTAAGCCATGGAGTCTGTTAATATTTTCCACGGCCTATACCCCAACAGCATGCTTGTGGCAGGAAGGAGTGTTAGAATGGCTCCACTTGCCCCATGCTCAGGCAAAAATGCTTTCAGATTATCCTTACTTATGTTCATTATTAATCACTAAAGGAAGGACTCGTTCCAAAGAGTTATTTGGTAGGGAGCCGGCAGAAATTGTAACCCCATACAATAAAAGTCAAGTAGAGGAGCTAATGCAAAATAATGAAGATTGGGTCATAGCACTGCAAAACTATGCAGGGCAGATAAAATATCATTATCCAAAACATCCTATTATAGAATTTGTAAGACATGTAGAATTGATATTTCCAGTCTGGTTTTCGCCACAACCCTTAGCTAAAGCTCAAAATATTTTTACTGATGGGTCATCTTCAGGTTGTGCTGTGGTTTATTCTAAAGAGCACGGTGTGTATGTTAAAAGTGGTGAAAAAACCTCTGCCCAGCAGGCGGAAATTAAAGCAGTCATATTGGCCTTTACAAAATTTCCACAACCATTTAACCTTTATTCAGATTCTAAATATGTGGTTAACTTATTTCCGGCTCTAGAGACAGCTCTCTTATCAGGAAAATCACCTATTCTTACTTTATTAAGACAATTACAAAAGTTAATCAGGGAAAGAACGGCAAAGTTTTACATAGGACATATAAGAGGCCATAGTAAATTACCAGGTCCTTTAGCAGAAGGCAATGCTATTGCTGATATGCACACTCAACCTATTGTGGCCACAGTGCAAGAGGCGTTAGAGAGTCATAACATTCATCACCAAAACGCAGCCTCTTTGCGAAAAATGTTCTCTATTACTAGAGAACAGGCAAGACAGATTGTAAAACAATGTACTCATTGTCCCCCTGTACATCATCCTCCAAAGATGGGTGTAAATCCCCGAGGTTTAAAAGCTAACATTATTTGGCAGATGGATGTAACTCATGTGTCTTCTTTTGGTAAGTTGGGATATGTGCATGTGACTGTTGACACCTTTTCTCATTTTGTGCATGCTTCTGCTAGAACGGGAGAAGCAGTAAAAGATGTTATTCAACATTTAATTCAGTGTTTCCAAATTATGGGTATTCCTTCTCAAATTAAGACTGATAATGGACCAGCTTATATCTCTAAAGCATTTGCAAATTTTTGTGCCCAATGGCACATAACTCATATTATGGGTATTCCTTATAATCCTCAAGGACAGGCAATCATTGAAAGAGCTCATCAAACATTAAAATTACAATTAGAACGCCTTCAAACTGCAAATTCTTATTTTTCACCTCATCATATATTGTCTCATTCATTGTTTGTTTTAAATCATTTAAATGCTGATGGAAAGGGCCTTACAGCAGCCCTACGACACTGGGACAGGGAGGTCTATAAGACTCCCCTGCCCAAAGTTCTCTGGAAAGACCTCTTAACAGGAATGTGGAAAGGTCCGGATGTGCTAATCACCTCGGGACGAGGCTATGCTTGTGTTTTTCCACAGGATGCCGACTCCCCTGTCTGGATCCCAGACAGGCTCATCAGGACGGCCCCCGGCACAGCGCCGCAAGCAGTGATGCTGGAAGGAGCAGAAGAAATGCATGGAACATCAGATGAAGAAATTGGAAATGATCCAGCAGAGGCAGAAAATCACCTGGACGATGGTCCGTCACCTGGCTCGGAAAGCGAAAGAACTTCTCGCTGAACAGAGGAAGCCTCGTACAACCTCTTATCTTTTTGTGGCTTTTCTTGCCTTGATTTCAACTCCAAAAACTGAGGGGACTTCATATTGGGCTTATGTTCCTAATCCTCCCATTGTACAGCCTGTGGGGTGGTTGGATAGGGAACCTGTGAAAGTGTTAACAAATGACTCATTACGGTTGGGCGGCATGCAGGACTCTGACGCAAGAGTCTCTTCCTCCTCTATAATTTCCTTTGAGGGGAGAGCAGATTCATTGCCAATTTGTCTCACGCTGCAAGGAAAAGCTCCTAATGGTTGTCTCACCATGAGCTATAAAACTTTCCTAACTGACAGCCCAGACCACGACAATCCTGGTAAGCGATGGGTCTGGGAAACAGAAATTCAAACATTAGGGGCTCAGGCCCCTTATTTCAATGACAGCTTTACACATGTTTCAGAGATTGATCTGCCACTCACGCCATGTGTAAAAAAGTATCGAAACCCAGATAGGACGTGGTTATCGTCCTTAACTAAATTCCCAATCTGGTTATCTTGTGGATTTTCTGTTGCTGCGTGGTATCAACCTGAGGGTGGTGACATAACAATTTGGGACTTTTCTAATTCAAATCCTGGGGATGGAAATTATGAAAAGTACTTAAAAGAAAAGAGTGATAAATTTCATAATTATACTTATCTTAAATTGGGAGAACCTTTGCGGTGATGGTTTTCTCCTGGATATGTGGAACCAACTTGGTTTGCAACAAAGGATAATGTGACTAGAAAACATACTGATTTATTTCGCTTAACAGCTGCTGCAAATATGTTGTTAGAGAAACAACCCAATCAAACTGTTTCACAGCCTATTGCGGTTAAAGCGTCTGTAGCTTATCCTAGCGCTATCTTGTTAGCTCAAACTGAAGCTGTAAAAGTAACAAAAGAAGGTCGCTCATATAAAATTACTTGTGCTGCATGTAAAATGACAAATTGTATTACTTCTGCTGAGCCTAAGGATTCTACTACCATATTGTTGGTGCGTAGACCGCCATTTGTGTTGCTACCTGTTGAATTAGGAGAAGAAAGTTGGTATGATAATTCTGCTTTACAAGTATTAGATCTGTTAAGTGGGCTTTTGTGTCCGAAACGCTTTGTTGCTGCTTTGATCTTAGGAATTACTGCTTTGATTACTATTATCACTACTTTTGCTATAGCTACTACTGCCTTAGTTCAGGAAATTCAAACTGCTCACTATGTCAATACATTAAATAAAAATATTACCATGGCATTGATTACACAAGAAGCAATAGATAAAAAATTAGAAGCAAAAATAAATGTGTTAGAGGAAGTAGTCTTGGCTTTGGGACAGGATGTAGCTAATCTGCAAACAATGTTTTCTGCTCGTTGTCATAGTAATTAAAGTCAATCTGTGTTACTCCGCTACCATACAATACTTCAGAACCTTGGGAGAAGATAAAAGCACACTTGCAGGGTGTATGGCATGATAATAATGTTACACATGATTTACATGCTTTGCAAAAGGAGATAGCTGTCGTTAGTCAATCTAGGTTGCAAATAGGGGATTTACAAAATATAGCTACAAGCTTAGAAGCAGGAATCAGAAACTTAAACCCCATAACTTGGAAAAACTACCTCATATATATAGGGATAGTGGCATTAGTAGTTTTGCTAATAATTCTTTTTCTTCCTGGAATCTTAAAACTTCTATTTAGCTCATTGCAGGATGTCCAGCAGGAGGTCTTCGAACTTCGTCTTAAAAACAAAAAGGGAGGAAATGCTACACCCACAGCTGTTGTGACACCTGCGTAGCAAAATGTTGTGGCGTTGGGGGTCTACGGCTGTAGGGTCGAGGTTAGAGCTCCGTGGAGTGGGGCCTCGGGCGGTTCCTGTGCAGCCAACGGTCGTAAAGACTCTCGGCTCACGTAATAAGAAGTAGAAGACTTGATTGCTGCCTGTTAATAAAGCAATGTGTCCCAGCATTGATAACGATTTTATTATGCATGATTTACTTGCTTTATTTGTACTTAGTAGTTATGCCGCGTAGTGCGTCAGGACAAGTGCACCATGATTAGAAACAAGGGAATCAAATAGTGCCAATAAGAATTTCACAAGAATTAACAAAAAACACTTTAGAGTTTGGCCCACCAGTCATTAGGGCTATTTATGAGGAGGCATTAAACACTGACAAAAAACAGCACACCCTAGACAAGATAAAACAAAGGGAGCTGAGGTGTGAGTTTTAGGGAGCTGAGGTGTGATTTAGATTCCGGGTTATCAGAAGGTTTAGGCAACATGGGGATGAGAAAGCTACATTCAATCTTACTTAGGTGATATATGGGACTTGGGCTAACAAGCACCACCATCTGATAACTCCCCTGTCCCCGGTTCTCATAATAAGAGGTTAACTAGTAACCCGACCTTTACCTTTCCTTAAAAGTAGGACTGCGAACCATCACCACAATGCTCCCTGTGTCCCTTGTAAAGTTAATCATGTAACCCCATTAACCTTAACAAGTTTTTGTAATCTTGGAATTTCTTTTGTCTTCAGCAATGTAGGCTTCCCTATATAAACTCGGGTTTCCTCGCTAATAAATTGCAGCAGCAGCATACTCATAACGTGTGTGTCTGTCTGTCATTTCCCCGCCGATTCCTGATTCTCCTAAGAGCCTTCGCCCCTCGTTCTCCCTCGGTCTGTGTCTCCGCGAGAGCCGGTCTGCGGCAGCCAAGCACCCTGGACGGAAGCTTCCAATGAGAAGCACTCTCTGCTGACTCCCCTGGGAAAGTGCATGTTCACTCCTCTTGACCCAGTGCTGAACTGCAGCACACCCCTCAGTTCTCTAGTGCCCACGGGCAAGCCAGAGTCAGATTTCAGGTAGGGTAGGCACAGAGTGGGAACCAAGCACTGCAGGAATGAGCTAGGCCAGAAACTCACCGAGCCTTCCCACCACCTCTCCAGGTGGCTCCTAGAACCTTGCAGTGGGAGTGGAGGTGGCATCCACGGGAAATGGAAAGAAAGGTGCGAGGAGGTGGTGTCAGCCTGGAGGGCCCCACTGGAAACAGCAACTGCCAGATTTCAGTGAGCTAGGCCGGAAACTCACCGCAGCCTTCCCACCACCTCTCCAGGTGGCTCCTAGAACCTGGCAGTGGGAGTGGATGCTGCCACCATGGGAGCTGGGCAGAAAGGTGCGAGGAGGCGGTGTCAGCCTGGACGGCCCCACTGAAAACAGCAACTGCCAGGTTCCTGTTTCCTGACAGGGTGATCGTATTGCGCAGGCAGAACGTAGCTGCCTGTCCATCAGCGCCATTCACCTATCGCACCTGAGCAACCATGACGGACATGGGAGTATTGGTGTGTGCCACCATGCAGTTCGTACCACATGGGATGCGTTTTGATCTGGGGGCCTCGGTGCCGGTCACCTCATCTCGCTTAGCGCCTATCCGATTACACGCCAACTGCACGTCCTCAGGTTCTGCGCTGACCCCAGGCTGGGAGCCAGCAGCTTTCTCCTGGTTTCCCAGGAGCGTCCATCTCCTGCTCTCCCAAGCTGTAGCAGAGAGCTGGATGAGAAGCAGAACAGCTGGAGCTGAAGCGGCCTGTTTCAGACCGGAGCTACGTGCTGCTGCTTCCCCGCTCTGTAGCCCCCGGAGCCTGGCACCCTGGAAGGAAGCTTCCAATGAGAAGCACTCTCTGCTGACTCCCCTGGGAAAGTGCATGTTCACTCCTCTTGACCCAGTGCTGAACTGTAGCACACCCCTCAGTTCTCTAGTGCCCACGGGCAAGCCAGAGTCAGATTTCAGGTAGGGTAGGCACAGAGTGGGAACCAAGCACTGCAGGAATGAGCTAGGCCAGAAACTCACCGCAGCCTTCCCACCACCTCTCCAGGTGGCTCCTAGAACCTGGCAGTGGGAGTGGATGCTGCCACCATGGAGCTGGGCAGAAGGTGCAAGGAGGCGGTGTCAGCCTGGACGGCCTCACTGGAAACAGCAACTGCCAGGTTCCTGTTTCCTGACAGGGTGATCGTATTGCGCAGGCAGAACGTAGCTGCCTGTCCCTCAGCGCCATTCAACTATCGCACCTGAGCAACCATGACGGACAAGGGGAGTATTGGTGTGTGCCACCATGCAGTTCGTACCACACGGGATGCGTATTGCTCCAGGGACCTTGGGTCCGGTCAGCTCATCTCACCTAGCGCCTATCCGATTACACGCCGACTGCACGTCCTTGCGTTCTGCACTGACCCCAGGCTGGGAGCCAGAAGTTTTCTCCTGGTTTCCCAGGAGCATCCATCTCCTGCTCTCCCAAGCTGTAGCAGAGAGCTGGATGAGAAGCGGAACAGCTGGAGCTGAAGCGGCCTGTTTCCTAACCAGTGCTACGTGCTGGTGCTTCCCGGCTCTGTAGACCCTGAACCGGGCACCCTGGAAGGAAGCTTCCAATGAGAAGCACTCTCAGCTGACTCCCCTGGGAAAGTGCATGTTCACTCCTCTTGACCCAGTGCTGAACTGCAGCACACCCCTCAGTTCTCTAGTGCCTAAGGGCAAGCCAGAGTCAGATTTCAGGTGGGGTAGGCACAGAGTGTGAACCAAGCACTGCAGGAGTGAGCTAGGCCGGAAACTCACCGCAGTCTCCAGACCACTTCTCCAGGTGGCTCCTAGAACCTGGCAGTTAGAGTGGATGCTGCCACCATGGGAGCTGGGCAGAAAGGTGCGAGGAGGCGGTGTCAGCCTGGACGGCCCCACTGGAAACAGCAACTGCCAGGTTCCTGTTTCCTGACTGGGTGATCGTATTGCGCAGGCAGAACGTAGCTGCCTGTCCCTCAGCGCCATTCACCTATGGCCCCTGAGCGCACCGTGACGGTCAAGTGAAGTGTTGGTGTGTGCCACCATGCGGTTCGTACCACACGGGATGCGTTTTGCTCTGGGAGCCTCGGTGCCGGTCACCTAGTCTCGCCTAGTGCCTATCCCATTGCAGGCTGACTGCACGTCCTCACGTTCTGCGCTGACCCCAGGCTGGGAGCCAGCAGCTTTCTCCTGGTTTCCCAGGAGTGTCCATCTCCTGCTCTCCCAAGCTGTGGCAGAGAGCTGGATGAGAAGCGGAACAGCTGGAGCTGAAGCAGCCTGTTTCAGAACCGGCGCTACGTGCTGCTGCTTCCCGGCTCTGTAGCCCCTGGAGCCAGGCACCCTGGACGGAAGCTTCCAATGAGAAGCACTCTCTGCTGACTCCCCTGGGAAAGTGCATGTTCACTCCTCTTGACCCAGTGCTGAACTGCAGCACACCCCTCAGTTCTCTAGTGCCCACGGGCAAGCCAGAGTCAGATTTCAGGTAGGGTAGGCACAGAGTGGGAACCAAGCACTGCAGGAATGAGCTAGGCCAGAAACTCACCGCAGCCTTCCCACCACCTCTCCAGGTGGCTCCTAGAACCTTGCAGTGGGAGTGGAGGTGGCATCCACGGGAAATGGAAAGAAAGGTGCGAGGAGGTGGTGTCAGCCGGAGGGCCCCACTGGAAACAGCAACTGCCAGGTTCCTGTTTCCTGACTGGGTGATCGTATTGAGCAGGCAGAACGTAGTTGCCTGTCCCTCAGCGCCATTCACCTATGGCCCCTGAGCGCACCGTGACTGTCAAGTGAAGTGTTGGTGTGTGCCACCATGCAGTTCGTACCACATGGGATGCGTTTTGCTCTGGGGGCCTCGGTGCCGGTCACCTAGTCTCGCCTAGTGCCTATCCCATTGCAGGCTGACTGCACGTCCTCAGGTTCTGCGCTGACGCCACGCTGGGAGCCAGCAGCTTTCTCCTGGTTTCCCAGGAGCATCCATCTCCTGCTCTCCCAAGCTGTAGCAGAGAGCTGGATGAGAAGCGGAACAGCTGGAGCTGAAGCGGCCTGTTTCAGAACCGGCGCTACGTGCTGCTGATTCCCGGCTCTGTAGCCCCCGGAGCCGGGCACCCTGGAAGGAAGCTTCCAATGAGAAGCACTCTCTGCTGACTCCCCTGGGAAAGTGCATGTTCACTCCTCTTGACCCAGTGCTGAACTGCAGCACACCCCAGTTCTCTAATGCCCACGGGCAAGCCAGAGTCAGATTTCAGGTAGGGTAGGCACAGAGTGTGAACCAAGCACTGCAGGAGTGAGCTAGGCCGGAAACTCACCGCAGCCTTCCCACCACCTCTCCAGGTGGCTCCTAGAACCTGGCAGTGGGAGTGGATGCTGCCACCATGGGAGCTGGGCAGAAAGGTGCGAGGAGGCGGTGTCAGCATGGACGGCGACACTGGAAACAGCAACTGCCAGGTTCCTGTTTCCCGACCGCGTGATCATATTGCGCAGGCAGAACGTAGCTGCCTGTCCATCAGCGCCATTCACCTATGGCCCCTGAGCGCACCGTGACGGTCAAGTGAAGTGTTGGTGTGTGCCACCATGCAGTTCGTACCACATGGGATGCGTTTTGCTCTGGGGGCCTCGGTGCCGGTCACCTAGTCTCGCCTAGTTCCTATCCCATTGCAGGCTGACTGCACGTCCTCAGGTTCTGCACTGACCCCAGGCTGGGAGCCAGCAGCTTTCTCCTGGTTTCCCAGGAGTGTCCATCTCCTGCTCTCCCAAGCTGTGGCAGAGAGCTGGATGAGAAGCAGAACAGCTGGAGCTGAAGCAGCCCTTTTCCAAACCGGCACTGCGGGCTGCTGTTTCCCCACTCTGTAGCCCCCGGAGCTGGGCACTCTCTGCTGACTCCCCTGGGAAAGTGCATGTTCACTCCTCTTGACCCAGTGCTGAACTGCAGCACACCCCTCAGTTCTCTAGTGCCCACGGGCAAGCCAGAGTCAGATTTCAGGTGGGGTAGGCACAGAGTGTGAACCAAGCACTGCAGGAGTGAGCTAGGCCGGAAACTCACCGCAGCCTTCCCACCACCTCTCCAGGTGGCTCCTAGAACCTGGCAGTGGGAGTGGATGCTGCCACCATGGGAGCTGGGCAGAAGGTGCAAGGAGGCGGTGTCAGCAGGGGCGGCCTCACTGGAAACAGCAACTGCCAGGTTCCTGTTTCCTGACAGGGTGATCGTATTGCGCAGGCAGAACGTAGCTGCCTGTCCCTCAGCGCCATTCAACTATCGCACCTGAGCAAGCATGACGGACAAGGGGAGTATTGGTGTGTGCCACCATGCAGTTCGTACCACACGGGATGCGTATTGCTCCAGGGACCTTGGGTCCGGTCACCTCATCTCGCCTAGCGCCTATCCGATTACACGCCGACTGCACGTCCTCGCGTTCTGCACTGACCCCAGGCTGGGAGCCAGAAGTTTTCTCCTGGTTTCCCAGGAGCATCCATCTCCTGCTCTCCCAAGCTGTAGCAGAGAGCTGGATGAGAAGCGGAACAGCTGGAGCTGAAGCGGCCTGTTTCCTAACCAGTGCTACGTGCTGGTGCTTCCCGGCTCTGTAGACCCTGAACCGGGCACCCTGGAAGGAAGCTTCCAATGAGAAGCACTCTCAGCTGACTCCCCTGGGAAAGTGCATGTTCACTCCTCTTGACCCAGTGCTGAACTGCAGCACACCCCTCAGTTCTCTAGTGCCTAAGGGCAAGCCAGAGTCAGATTTCAGGTGGGGTAGGCACAGAGTGTGAACCAAGCACTGCAGGAGTGAGCTAGGCCAGAAACTCACCGCAGTCTCCAGACCACTTCTCCAGGTGGCTCCTAGAACCTGGCAGTTAGAGTGGATGCTGCCACCATGGGAGCTGGGCAGAAAGGTGCGAGGAGGCGGTGTCAGCCTGGACGGCCCCACTGGAAACAGCAACTGCCAGGTTCCTGTTTCCTGACTGGGTGATCGTATTGCGCAGGCAGAACGTAGCTGCCTGTCCCTCAGCGCCATTCACCTATGGCCCCTGAGCGCACCGTGACGGTCAAGTGAAGTGTTGGTGTGTGCCACCATGCGGTTCGTACCACACGGGATGCGTTTTGCTCTGGGAGCCTCGGTGCCGGTCACCTAGTCTCGCCTAGTGCCTATCCCATTGCAGGCTGACTGCACGTCCTCACGTTCTGCGCTGACCCCAGGCTGGGAGCCAGCAGCTTTCTCCTGGTTTCCCAGGAGTGTCCATCTCCTGCTCTCCCAAGCTGTGGCAGAGAGCTGGATGAGAAGCGGAACAGCTGGAGCTGAAGCAGCCTGTTTCAGAACCGGCGCTACGTGCTGCTGCTTCCCGGCTCTGTAGCCCCTGGAGCCAGGCACCCTGGACGGAAGCTTCCAATGAGAAGCACTCTCTGCTGACTCCCCTGGGAAAGTGCATGTTCACTCCTCTTGACCCAGTGCTGAACTGCAGCACACCCCTCAGTTCTCTAGTGCCCATGGGCAAGCCAGAGTCAGATTTCAGGTAGGGTAGGCACAGAGTGGGAACCAAGCACTGCAGGAATGAGCTAGGCCAGAAACTCACCGCAGCCTTCCCACCACCTCTCCAGGTGGCTCCTAGAACCTTGCAGTGGGAGTGGAGGTGGCATCCACGGGAAATGGAAAGAAAGGTGCGAGGAGGTGGTGTCAGCCGGAGGGCCCCACTGGAAACAGCAACTGCCAGGTTCCTGTTTCCTGACTGGGTGATCGTATTGCGCAGGCAGAACGTAGTTGCCTGTCCCTCAGCGCCATTCACCTATGGCCCCTGAGCGCACCGTGACTGTCAAGTGAAGTGTTGGTGTGTGCCAGCATGCAGTTCGTACCACATGGGATGCGTTTTGCTCTGGGGGCCTTGGTGCCGGTCACCTAGTCTCGCCTAGTGCCTATCCCATTGCAGGCTGACTGCACGTCCTCAGGTTCTGCGCTGACCCCAGGCTGGGAGCCAGCAGCTTTCTCCTGGTTTCCCAGGAGTGTCCATCTCCTGCTCTCCCAAGCTGTGGCAGAGAGCTGGATGAGAAGCAGAACAGCTGGAGCTGAAGCAGCCCTTTTCCAAACCGGCACTGCGGGCTGCTGTTTCCCCACTCTGTAGCCCCCGGAGCTGGGCACTCTCTGCTGACTCCCCTGGGAAAGTGCATGTTCACTCCTCTTGACCCAGTGCTGAACTGCAGCACACCCCTCAGTTCTCTAGTGCCCACGGGCAAGCCAGAGTCAGATTTCAGGTGGGGTAGGCACAGAGTGTGAACCAAGCACTGCAGGAGTGAGCTAGGCCGGAAACTCACCGCAGCCTTCCCACCACCTCTCCAGGTGGCTCCTAGAACCTGGCAGTGGGAGTGGATGCTGCCACCATGGGAGCTGGGCAGAAGGTGCAAGGAGGCGGTGTCAGCAGGGGCGGCCTCACTGGAAACAGCAACTGCCAGGTTCCTGTTTCCTGACAGGGTGATCGTATTGCGCAGGCAGAACGTAGCTGCCTGTCCCTCAGCGCCATTCAACTATCGCACCTGAGCAAGCATGACGGACAAGGGGAGTATTGGTGTGTGCCACCATGCAGTTCGTACCACACGGGATGCGTATTGCTCCAGGGACCTTGGGTCCGGTCACCTCATCTCGCCTAGCGCCTATCCGATTACACGCCGACTGCACGTCCTCGCGTTCTGCACTGACCCCAGGCTGGGAGCCAGAAGTTTTCTCCTGGTTTCCCAGGAGCATCCATCTCCTGCTCTCCCAAGCTGTAGCAGAGAGCTGGATGAGAAGCGGAACAGCTGGAGCTGAAGCGGCCTGTTTCCTAACCAGTGCTACGTGCTGGTGCTTCCCGGCTCTGTAGACCCTGAACCGGGCACCCTGGAAGGAAGCTTCCAATGAGAAGCACTCTCAGCTGACTCCCCTGGGAAAGTGCATGTTCACTCCTCTTGACCCAGTGCTGAACTGCAGCACACCCCTCAGTTCTCTAGTGCCTAAGGGCAAGCCAGAGTCAGATTTCAGGTGGGGTAGGCACAGAGTGTGAACCAAGCACTGCAGGAGTGAGCTAGGCCGGAAACTCACCGCAGTCTCCAGACCACTTCTCCAGGTGGCTCCTAGAACCTGGCAGTTAGAGTGGATGCTGCCACCATGGGAGCTGGGCAGAAAGGTGCGAGGAGGCGGTGTCAGCCTGGACGGCCCCACTGGAAACAGCAACTGCCAGGTTCCTGTTTCCTGACTGGGTGATCGTATTGCGCAGGCAGAACGTAGCTGCCTGTCCCTCAGCGCCATTCACCTATGGCCCCTGAGCGCACCGTGACGGTCAAGTGAAGTGTTGGTGTGTGCCACCATGCGGTTCGTACCACACGGGATGCGTTTTGCTCTGGGAGCCTCGGTGCCGGTCACCTAGTCTCGCCTAGTGCCTATCCCATTGCAGGCTGACTGCACGTCCTCACGTTCTGCGCTGACCCCAGGCTGGGAGCCAGCAGCTTTCTCCTGGTTTCCCAGGAGTGTCCATCTCCTGCTCTCCCAAGCTGTAGCAGAGAGCTGGATGAGAAGCGGAACAGCTGGAGCTGAAGCAGCCTGTTTCAGAACCGGCGCTACGTGCTGCTGCTTCCCGGCTCTGTAGCCCCTGGAGCCAGGCACCCTGGACGGAAGCTTCCAATGAGAAGCACTCTCTGCTGACTCCCCTGGGAAAGTGCATGTTCACTCCTCTTGACCCAGTGCTGAACTGCAGCACACCCCTCAGTTCTCTAGTGCCCATGGGCAAGCCAGAGTCAGATTTCAGGTAGGGTAGGCACAGAGTGGGAACCAAGCACTGCAGGAATGAGCTAGGCCAGAAACTCACCGCAGCCTTCCCACCACCTCTCCAGGTGGCTCCTAGAACCTTGCAGTGGGAGTGGAGGTGGCATCCACGGGAAATGGAAAGAAAGGTGCGAGGAGGTGGTGTCAGCCGGAGGGCCCCACTGGAAACAGCAACTGCCAGGTTCCTGTTTCCTGACTGGGTGATCGTATTGCGCAGGCAGAACGTAGTTGCCTGTCCCTCAGCGCCATTCACCTATGGCCCCTGAGCGCACCGTGACTGTCAAGTGAAGTGTTGGTGTGTGCCAGCATGCAGTTCGTACCACATGGGATGCGTTTTGCTCTGGGGGCCTTGGTGCCGGTCACCTAGTCTCGCCTAGTGCCTATCCCATTGCAGGCTGACTGCACGTCCTCACGTTCTGCGCTGACCCCACGCTGGGAGCCAGCAGCTTTCTCCTGGTTTCCCAGGAGCATCCATCTCCTGCTCTCCCAAGCTGTAGCAGAGAGCTGGATGAGAAGCAGAACAGCTGGAGCTGAAGCAGCCCTTTTCCAAACCGGCACTGCGGGCTGCTGCTTCCCCGCTCTGTAGCCCCCGGAGCTGGGCACTCTCTGCTGACTCCCCTGGGAAAGTGCATGTTCACTCCTCTTGACCCAGTGCTGAACTGCAGCACACCCCTCAGTTCTCTAGTGCCCACGGGCAAGCCAGAGTCAGATTTCAGGTGGGGTAGGCACAGAGTGTGAACCAAGCACTGCAGGAGTGAGCTAGGCCGGAAACTCACCGCAGCCTTCCCACCACCTCTCCAGGTGGCTCCTAGAACCTGGCAGTGGGAGTGGATGCTGCCACCATGGGAGCTGGGCAGAAAGGTGCGAGGAGGCGGTGTCAGCCTGGAGGGCCCCACTGGAAACAGCAACTGCCAGGTTCCTGTTTCCTGACAGGGTGATCGTATTGCGCAGGCAGAACGTAGCTGCCTGTCCCTCAGCGCCATTCACCTATCGCACCTGAGCAACCATGACGGACAAGGGGAGTATTGGTGTGTGCCACCATGCAGTTCGTACCACATGGGATGCGTATTGCTCCAGGGACCTTGTGTCTGGTCACCTCATCTCGCCTAGCGCCTATCCGATTACACGCCGACTGCACGTCCTCACGTTCTGCACTGACCCCAGGCTGGGAGCCAGCAGCTTTCTCCTGGTTTCCCAGGAGTGTCCATCTCCTGCTCTCCCAAGCTGTAGCAGAGAGCTGGATGAGAAGCAGAACAGCTGGAGCTAAAGCAGCCTGTTTCAGAACCGGCGCTACGTGCTGCTGCTTCCCCGCTCCTTAGCCCCCGGAGCCAGGCACCCTGGATGGAAGCTTCCAATGAGAAGCACTCTCTGCTGACTCCCCTGGGAAAGTGCATGTTCACTCCTCTTGACCCAGTGCTGAACTGCAGCACACCCCTCAGTTCTCTAGTGCCTAAGGGCAAGCCAGAGTCAGATTTCAGGTGGGGTAGGCACAGAGTGGGAACCAAGCACTGCAGGAGTGAGCTAGGCCGGAAACTCACCGCAGCCTTCCCACCACCTCTCCAGGTGGCTCCTAGAACCTTGCAGTGGGAGTGGAGGTGGCATCCACGGGAAATGGAAAGAAAGATGCGAGGAGGCAGTGTCAGCCTGGACAGCCCCACTGGAAAGAGCAACTGCCAGGTTCCTGTTTCCCGACCGCGTGATCGTATTGCGCAGGCAGAACGTAGCTGCCTGTCCCTCAGCACATTCACCTATGGCCCCTGAGTGCACCGTGATGGAGAAGGTGAGTATTGTTGTGTGCCACCATGCAGTTCGTACCACACGGGATGCGTTTTGCTCTGGGGGCCTCGGTGCCGGTCACCTAGTCTCGCCTAGTGCCTATGCCATTGCAGGCTGACTGCACGTCCTCAGGTTCTGCGCTGACCCCACGCTGGGAGCCAGTAGCTTTCTCCTGGTTTCCCAGGAGTGTCCATCTCCTGCTCTCCCAAGCTGTAGCAGAGAGCTGGATGAGAAGCGGAACAGCTGGAGATGAAGCGGCCTGTTTCCGAACTGGCGATACGTGCTGCTGATTCCCGGCTCTGTAGCCCCCGGAGCCGGGCACCCTGGAAGGAAGCTTCCAATGAGAAGCACTCTCTGCTGACTCCCCTGGGAAAGTGCATGTTCACTCCTCTTGACCCAGTGCTGAACTGCAGCACACCCCTCAGTTCTCTAGTGCCCACGGGCAAGCCAGAGTCAGATTTCAGGTAGGGTAGGCACAGAGTGGGAACCAAGCACTGCAGGAGTGAGCTAGGCCGGAAACTCACCGCAGTCTCCAGACCACTTCTCCAGGTGGCTCCTAGAACCTGGCAGTGGGAGTGGATGCTGCCACCATGGGAGCTGGGCAGAAATGTGCGAGGAGGCGGTGTCAGCCTGGACGGCCCCACTGGAAACAGCAACTGCCAGGTTCCTGTTTCCCGACAGAGTGACCATATTGCCGAGGCAGAACGTAGCTGCCTGTCCCACAGCGCCATTCAACTATCGCACCTGAGCATCCATGACTGCCAAGGGGAGTATTGGTGTGTGCTACCATGCAGTTCGTACCACACGGGATGCGTTTTGCTCTGGGGGCCTCGGTGCCGGTCACCTAGTCTCGCCTAGTGCCTATCCAATTACACGCCGACTGCATGTCCTCAGGTTCTGCGCTGACCCCAGGCTGGGAGCAGCAGCTTTCTCCTTTTTTCCTAGGAGCGTCCACCTCCTGCTCTCCCAAGCTGTAGCAGAGAACTGGATGAGAAGCGGAACAGCTGGAGCTGAAGAGGCCTGTTTCAGAACCGGCGCTACGTGCTGGTGCTTCCCCGCTCTGTAGCCCCCGGAGCCGGGCACCCTGGAAGGAAGCTTCCAATGAGAGGCACTCTCTGCTGACTCCCCTGGGAAAGTGCATGTTCACTCCTCTTGACCCAGTGCTGAACTGCAGCACACCCCTCAGTTCTCTAGTGCCCACGGGCAAGCCAGAGTCAGATTTCAGGTAGGGTAGGCACAGAGTGGGAACCAAGCACTGCAGGAATGAGCTATGCCAGAAACTCACTGCAGCCTTCCCACCACCTCTCCAGGTGGCTCCTAGGACCTGGCAGTGGGAGTGGATGCTGCCACCGTGGGACCTGGGAAGAAAAGTGCGAGGAGGCTGTGTCAGCCTGGAGGGCCCTACTGGAAACAGAACTGCCAGGTTCCTGTTTCCTGACAGGGTGATCGTATTGCCCAGGCAGAACTTAGAACCTGTCCTCAGCGCCATTCCCCCTTGGCCCCTGAGCACACCGTGACTGTCAAAGCGAGTATTGGTGTGTGCCAGCATGCAGTTTGGATTACACGGGATGTGTTTTGCTCCGGGGACCTTGGGTCCGGTCACCTAGTCTCACCTAGCGCCTATCCCATTGCACTCCGACTACACGTCCTCACGTTCTGCGCTGACCCCAGGCTGGGAGCCAGCAGCTTTCTCCTGGTTTCCCAGGAGCGTCCATCTCCTGCTCTCCTAGGCTGTAGCACAGAGCTGGATGAGAAGCAGAACAGCTGGAGCTGAAGCAGCCCATTTCTGAACCGGCGCTGTGGGCTGCTGCTTAACCGCTCTGTAGCCCCCGGAGCCGGGCACCCTGGACGGAGGTTCCAATGAGAAGCACTCTCTGCTGACTCCCCTGGGAAAGTGCATGTTCACTCCTCTTGACCCAGTGCTGAACTGCAGCACACCAGTCAGTTCTCTAATGCCTATGCTTTGCGGGCAGCCTGGGAGGCCCGCGAGCTCTAGAGCAGGGCCTAGGCCAGTGAGTTTGGTGTTGGGGTGGGAGGCACACACGCACAGTGCTGCGCAGCCCAAGACGGCGCGTTGGGGACAGGGCTGAGCTCAGGTGCCCGGCCGAATGCATGGCCAAATTCATGCCGCGGCTTGAGAGAGGCCCGCGGTCAGGCCAAAGGCCTGGCCGCGCTGGGCTCGGTCTGCCTCTCGCCCGCCCCAGGGCTTGCAAAAGCCAGCCCGCACTCCAAAGGGGCCCCAAGTCCTACCTAGAGGCTGAGGAAGGCCTCTGGGGGCCTCAGGCACATGCCTGCGGGCAGGAGTGAGCCCGCTAAAGCTTCTCTTGCAGAAGCTCTGGGGTCCCCGCGCTCCCATGCTGCTTGCGCATGTGCAGTTGATGATTTCTGGCACCTGGGGCTGGGGGCTGTGCATGGGGCGGGGCTGGGGCCTGTGCTGGGTTGTGTGGGTGGGCGTGGCCCTGTCCCCCAGGCTGCTGGTGTGATCCATTTGTGACCAGCAGTGTGGGCACTCAGGGCAGAACTGTGCCTCTGAGTTTGGGACTGTCACGGGAGGCCGGAGGGGCACGTGGACTGTCTCATGATCCTTGCGTGGGCGGAGCATGGGTGGAGCATAGCGGATCATGTTCAGAGCACAGGCGCTCAGGCGTTCACAGCTGAGCGGCACCTGGGCCCCTCACGTGACGCCTGTGTGCCAGCAGGGGGCGGCAGCACAGAGCAATGCGGGGCCGCTTGAGCGTGGAGGCCCGCGGGCAGTAAGCTGCCATGTGCTGACCGCCAGGCCTGGCTCTCCAGGCTGCCTGGACAGATGTGCGGTGGCTTGTCCAAGCCAGGGGCTCCAGCCTGCCTTCTGACAATATTCAGGATGCTGGGCTCTGCTCCCTCTCTCGGGTCTCGGGGTCGGGCCTTCGAAACCCATACCCGCTTCAGGCCCCCATCCTCCTGGCCCGCAGCTGCCCACCACCCAAATGGCAGCCTCATCCTCCGGTTCTGGGTCTCAGCGGGGATGGCCCCCGGATTCCATGGTGCATGAAGGCCAAGAGCTGAAGGCTAGCGGAGGGGCCCCCTAGCCCGGGAACAGAAACCCTGTGCGCGGCTTGGCTCCCAGAGACTGAGACAGAGACCAGGAGAGAGACTGGCCGGTGTTACAGCAGGCTAAGAGGCCTTAGGCTTGGGGTGTGGGGACACCCCCCGAAAGTTTTGTGGGCAGCCTGGGAGGCCCGCGAATTCTAGAGCAGGGCCTAGGGCAGTGAGTTAGGTGTCGAGGTGGGAGGCACACAGGCACAGTGCTGCGCAGCCCAAGACAGCACCTTGGGGACAGGGCTGAGCTCAGGTGCCCGGTCAAATGTGTTACCAGATAAATTGCAGGGTTCTTCTCTTCACGCAAGAAAGAATTCAGCCGTGAAGACAGAGAGTACTGGGAGGTAAAATAGCAAGGTTTATTAGGAAGGGACATCTGTAAGGATGGATGGGCACCTCTCCAGACAGAGACTGAGAGACTGGGGAGGAGGAAGGAGAGATTACACCTGACCAGGCCAGGCGGGCAGCTCAGCAAAGATGCAGAGAGCTGAGAGTACAGTCCAGTTGAGGCTGGGTGTTTTTAAGGAGATGGGTCTTGCTTCCCCACCTCTGCTCCTCTTGGAACAAAGGGCTTTTTGGATGTAAATAGAAAATCTTCTCTTGAAGGTCTGACACAAAGGACTTTATGGATACAAATGTTATCAGACAGGAGGAAGGGAGCAGGGTATTTGAGATGCAGATACTAGGCTGCACCTGGGAGAAGGTGGAAGATTGTCAGGCAGAAGGGGGCAGGGCAGGATGCAAGGGCCAGGCTGCCCCTGAAACATTAAGGGGATGACTGTGAGATGCAGATGCATATGCTGGACACAGATGTCTTCTCTTTAGGCCTGTTACACACACATAAGCTCATAACTCACTACCTACCTAACATTCCCCCTCAAGAGGTAATACCCAAAATTCTTTTTGGGATTATGCTTGGAGTTCCGTCTTCTGTAACTTCTTTCCTCTTGCTATCTTTCTTATGGAGTGTGACAGTGGCCTTGGAAAGATTGTGCTGCTGGGTCCAGGGGGCTGCTCAGGTCGTCCAGTGGAATGGGCTGGAAGCCTTGTCTGACGACCATTTGGAGTTTGACAGCTTTTAGTCTGTTAGAGACAAAACGAACAAGGGCATTGAAAACACAAGGTCCAAAGAGAAGCAGCAAGATTACAGAAGTTATTGGGCCAAGGAGAGGAAATAGCCAAGATTTCCATGACCAGATGTTAGGCCAGAAATCCCAGCCCTGCTTGGCCTGTTCCTGGTGGTGCTTGGCCTTGTCCAGCAAAGTACGAATTTGGGTTTGTACCTGTCCAGTCTGATTGACCCAGACACAACATTCTTCCTGGAGCATGGCACAGATACCTTTCTTAGCAGCAGTTAGCATGTCCAATATTTCTTTTATAACCTTTTGTGACTTCCACACACCCTCTTCAACTTACTTTAAACATTTCACCATTTCCATTCCAGTCTAGAGTAAACTAGCCATCAGGATAAAGTCATTCTTACAAACCATGTCCTTTCCTTATTTAAAAAAACTCTTTCCTTTTTAGCCCTTCTTACCAACAACACTCTTTCCTTTTAAACCTTTCTTACCAAGCACACATTTCTATACTTGATGTTTTCCATAGAGCCTGGTTGGCTCTTCTTACCT
This sequence comes from Lepus europaeus, assembly GCF_033115175.1. Classification (NCBI taxonomy): domain Eukaryota; kingdom Metazoa; phylum Chordata; class Mammalia; order Lagomorpha; family Leporidae; genus Lepus; species Lepus europaeus. The sequence continues at coordinate 5,241 of NW_026909549.1, read as the reverse complement.
TACCAGAAGACTAAGGTCTCCATGCAGAGTGAAGATGCCTTACAAATCCCTTGTGTGATCTAGAGCTCTGGTTAAGGCAATCAGTTCTGCTAGCTGAGCAAAAGTTCCTGGGGGCAGAGCACGCTTCAATAACGTGCCATGCTGTAACTGTTGCATACCCTGAGAAGCGGGTCTGTCTGACAAAACTGTTTCTGTCTGTGAACCAAACCTCATCTGCATTAGTCAGGGGACTTTTAGGTCCCTTCTGCTGGCATAGATCAACACTATAGACTTGATCTATAGTCTCAGTACAGGAGTGGAGGGGACCACTTTCCCCTGGAAATGGCATTAAAGTAACTGGGTTTAGAGTAGAGTAATGCCTTATTTTTTTTTCTGAGGGTTTTTTAGAAGGAGGACCTGATATTTTAATATCCTACTATCTGTGAGCCAGTGAGAGCCCTTTTGCTCTAATAGAGAATTTATTTGATGTGAGGTATAAAGGGTGATATCTTGCCCCAGTGTAATTCTAGATACTTCCTCTGTCAGCAAGGCAGCTGCTGCCATTGTCTTTAGGCAATGAGGCCATCCTTGTGCAACCATGTCTAAGGTTTTAGAAAAGTAGCCCACAGGTTGCTTAACAGGTCCCAGACCCTGAGTTAACCCTCCTAAGGCAACTCCCCTGCCTCCCAGTGATGTACAGCTGGGAGGGTTTCTCTGGGCTTGGCAGTCCTAGCACAGGGGCTTTAGCCATAGCATCCTTTAGCTGAGCAAAGGCTGTGGTTTGCTCTTTCCCCCAAAGGAGGGGGCTCTGCTTTGGCTGCCTGTCAAGAGCCTGGTTTAGGAACTGTGCTATTTCCCTGTATCTAGGAACCTGTAACCTGATAGAGAAAAGCTGGGACTGCCTGAAGTTTGCAGAAGTAGGAATTTGCTGCATGGCCCATATCCTCTCTGGGGCTGGTTTTCTCTCCCCAGGGGAGAGGACACTCGAATGGACTAGCAATGCTTTGTTTTCCTCCAGATACCTAGTAGCTAGTTTTGCTAGGAAGTTAAGCCAATGTACAAGACTAGAGTCTCAGGCTGGGAAAGGAGACAGACTAACAAATTATTTACACTTAATCATCTACATTATGGATTATTGTGCACCCCCCTCAAGAGATGGGCTCTTTAAGTCCTCAGTGAGGACCTGTCCAAATAGGTGCAGGACTATCTGAGTTAGCTGTTACTGAAAGCCCTGTTTTTAGGAACAGGCAGGGAGGGCTTTCTCTAAGCTTAATACTATTGGATAGATGTTTAAGGCCTGGCTGGGTGCGTGAGGCCCAGACCTATCCAGGGGGTGCTGGAAGAGAATAGCACGAGATGGCCCTGGCTCCTTATATCAGCAACAGGTGCTGTTTGGGGTGCACTGGCCTTGCTGGGTCTCCTTGACGGCAGATCACCGTGCAGAACAGCCATTGATTGGCCTGTTGCCTATCCTTATATCGCTCCTGCTGCTAGCTTGCTTCTCGTTCTCCTGGTCTCTAATAAAGTAGACCAAGGAGGCAGCCTCTATGATGTCAGTCAAGGGGGTGCTCAACCCAACCCTGATTTCTTTAATATCAGGGTAAGCTAAAAAAAACTATGGTCATGGGCAAATTTTGACACTTAGTATTTTTCCTGCGAGTTAAGACCGTGCCCATGAGGAGAACTATGACCTTTTAGGTAAGATCAACTGTGGTGACCTTGCATACTTTGAGACCATCAGTGCAATTTCCTATCTATCCCTCAGTTTGGTTTAAAAGGGGAGTTCTGCCCATTTACCACGTACACTGAAAAATCAATCTAGCTCTCACATTATTTCATAGTTTAACTTCTTATTCTGGCTATGCTGTTTGGTCCTCCATACTGTGGCCAGGCATTATTACAGAAAAAGTCAACCATTCCTTACATAAGGTCTGGGGATCAAACCGTACATCACAGTGGAGAGTCCTGCAGAACTGTAGTAACTTCCCTTCTGGAAGAGAAAAGAGGAGAAGTGAGGCAACTGAGTCAGGTCTCTAGACTGACTTCCTGGGCTTTCAGATTTACTGTGTAGCCTGACTTAGAGGAGAAATTGTGGCAGACGTCTCTGCCATCCTTTGGCTTCCGGATTATTTACCGTGTAGCCAGTCCATTATGGGCCTGGGTTTCCGGGTTTAACTAGTCTTCCTGTGTAACCTATAAGTAAGTTTTTGGGCTTCCAGGCTTTCACCGTGTAGCCTGTGGACACTAGAGCTTTCTTGAGCTCCTGGAACCCGGTTCTCTAGCATCTGCCGCATAACCATCTCCTGTCGTCTCTAAGTCTCTTTTAGAACACTTTCTCCCTTTTGGCTAGACCTCCCGTTTGGTCCACATTTAAACTAGCAATACATTTGAGCTAGCAATGCCTGGTTGTTCAGCATTAGCTGGATGGAGTCCCTCTTTAAAGGATCTGGCTTCTGAGCCAGAGACTGGAGCAGCTAGAAAGAAACACGTTTATAGCTGAAGTTTAGCATCATTTCACGTCTTGGCACCACTTTTAATCTAAACAGCCGATTGGTTATTATCTCTGCAAGATGAGAGATATCTCTTTTGACATCCTCAGGGGCCCTCTGGGGATGTCAAAAGTCCGGATAATTTAGAACTTGGATTTTCAGAAAGTCTGTTAAAGGTGCCAAGAGAACTTAGAGTATCTGGTCAAAATAGAATTCCTTAACATCCTGAAATGATAGCCATTCATTAGTCAGGGTGATTTTTACACTTTTAAACCAGATCTGATCATAATACTTAACAATGCTTTTCATCAATCTGAACTTAACAGAGACAGTAGAGTACACAATAGATTACTTGGGCAGAACATGAATTCTATGTCTCTTGCTGTCGAATAAACCAGAAATAAAAAAACCTCACACATAAGAGTTCACAGAATTTAGAACTATTTAACAGAGTCAAAAAGAGCTTACAGGACCTAACTCTAGAAATGGCAGAGTAACTGATTCAGCAGACACTGTTAAAATAGATGTTACAGTTTTTGCAAAAACAGATTCCAAGATTTACGACTTAGACCATTTCCAGATATTTACTAACATTAGTGCACATTTTTTTAAAAAACCTCATTGTTGTAACAGAAAATCAGACTTCAACTTTAGGTCAATGTAATTTTGGCATTAGCACTCAACTTAAAGAAAACTCTGTAAACAGTTTTAAAGTTGTCAACCTTTTAAAACTTTTCATGACTTGCTCACACCTTCTGAAACTTTATACCTGTAGTTACTTTTACATAGTCTTGAATTGTCATGTATGGACAATCTATGAGAATACATGCTAACAAACTCAAACAGTCTCTCTTATCGAATTTAAGATGTGAAAAGTACAATACATTTTCCCACATTTTGCTTAGTATTGATGCCTAGATGGCTTAAGACACTGAGTTATCATTATCTGAATTAAAAGTCAAAATTACATTTCCATGCTTTTAAGGAACATAAGAATAACTCCACACCACTATCTGAATTATCTGAATACCACACCATTATCTGAATTAAAAGTCAAAATTACATTTCCATGCTTTTAAGGAACATAAGAATAACTCTAGCTGGAAAGCAAAACCATGAATACAGCATAGGTCTGACACCATTTACAACATTTTAATACATTTCACATAATCTGAATTGACTCAAGCAGCTGTTACTTTAACAAATTTTAGAGTCTCATCCTTTGAGAGGGCGGAGCGTGAGCGGAGCGTGTTCAGAGCCAGGGGATCAGGCGCTTGCAGTTGAGCAACCCTGGGCCCATCACGTGATGCCTGTGTGCCAGCAGGGGGCGGCAGCACAGAGCAATGTGGGGCCACTTGCGCATGGAGGCCCGCGGGCAGCAAGCTGCCTTGTGCCGACTGCCGGGCCTGGCACTCCAGGCTGCCTGGACACATGTGCGGTGGCTTGTCCAAGCCAGGGGCTCCAGCCTGCCTTCTGAGAATATTCAGGTTGCTGGGCTCTGCTCCCTCTCTCGGGTCTCGGGGTCGGGCCTTCGAAACCCATACCCCCATCCTTCTGGCCTGCAGCTGCTCAGCACCCAAATGGCAGCCTCATCCTCCGGTTCTGGGTCTCAGCGGGGATGGCCCCCGGATTCCGTGGTGCATGAAGGCCAAGAGCTGAAGGCTAGCGGAGGGGCCCCCTAGCCCGGGAACGGAAACCCTGTGCGCGGCTTGGCTGCCAGAGACTGAGACAGAGACCAGGAGAGAGACTGGCCGGTGTTCCGACAGGCTAAGAGGCCTTAGGCTTGGGGTGTGGGGACAGCCCCCCGAAGCTTTGCGGGCAGCCTGGGAGGCCCGCGAGCTCTAGAGCAGGGCCTAGGCCAGTGAGTTAGGTGTCGGGGTGGGAGGCACACACGCACAGTGCTGCGCAGCCCTAGACGGTGCGTTGGAGATAGGGCTGAGCTCAGGTGCCTGGCCGAATGCAGCACCAAATGCAGGCACCGGATTGAGAGAGGCCTGCGGTCCGGCCAGCAGGCCTGGCTGCGCTGGGCTCAGTCTGCCTCTCGCCCGCCCCAGGGCTCGCAAGAGCTAGCCCGGCGCTCCAAAGGGGCCCCAAGTCCTACCTAGGGGCTGAGGCCGGCCTCTGGGGGCCTCAGGCACATGCCTGCGGGCAGGAGCGAGCCCGCTAAAGCTTCTCTTGCAGAAGCTCTGGGCCCCCGAGCTCCCATGCGGCTTGCGCATGCGCAGTGGATGATTTCTCGCACCTGGTGGCGGGGGCTGTGCCTGGGGCGGGGCTAGGGCCAGGGCTGGGGTGGGTGGGTGGGCGTGGCCCTGTCCCCCAGGCTGCTGGTGAGATCCATTTGTGACCAGCAGTGTGGGCACTCAGGGCAGAACTGTGGCTCTGTGTTCCGGGTTGTCACGGGAGGCCGGAGGGGCATGTGGACTGTCTCATGATCCCCGCTTGGGCGGAGCATGGGTGGAGCGTGAGCGGAGCGTGTTCAGAGCGCAAGCGCTCAGGCGCTCGCAGCTGAGCAGCGCCTGGGCCCCTCACGTGACCTCCGTGTGCCAGCGGGGGGAGGCAGCACAGAGCAATGCGGGGCCGCTTGAGCGTGGAGGCCCGCGGGCAGCAAGCAGCCGTGCGCAGACTGCCGGGCCTGGCTCTCCAGGCTGCCTGGACAGATGTGTGGTGGCTTGTCCAACCCAAGGGCTGCAGCCTGCCTTCTGAGAATATTTAGGTTGCTGGGCTCTGCTCCCTTTCTCGGGTCTCGGGGTCGGGCCTTCGAAACCCATACCCG